>NC_056725.1:135173119-135245619 GCF_019279795.1 Protopterus annectens
ACCACTGCAGGACTGCCCAAATCAGCTTTCTCGAGACCTTGTCATATGCTTTCTCTAAGTCTAGGAATGCCAGTTTGGACCCTTTCCTCACCTCCTTCTTCTCAGATATCTGTCTCATTGCAAACATTAGATCAGTTGTGCTGCATCCTGATCTTAATCTGAACTGCTCATCTCCCATCATACTTTCAACGAGTCTGCATATTTGTTTATCAGTCATCATCTTGGACGGCGCAGTGGTGCAACGGCAGCGTTGTCGCCTCACAGCAAGAGGTTCTCTGGCTCGATTCTCGGCTGGGGTGCCTTCTGTGTGGAGTCTGCGTGTCCTCCCTGCGTTCGTGTGGGCTTCCTCCGGGTGCTCCGGTTTCCTCCCACATTACAAAGACATGCATCTGGAGCCTTTCTCCCCGGGCCTCCGCTGAAAATTGGCTTCATTCCAAGTCGAACTTTCCCGGTTAACAAATGTTAAATAAATAAATAAATAAAATCTCCAGAACTTTCAGACAAGAGTTTGATAACCTGTGTACTACCCACAGCAGTGACTGTCCCCTTTGTTCTTGAATATTGGCACTAATGTGCTTATTCTCCAGTTATATGGGATATGTCTTTTTCTCTACACTGCTATGAGTTTCCTCAGGCGCTATTTCTCCCTTATTACACCCAACATATTTATCATATATACTGTGACCTTTTCTGAGCCTGCTGGTTTCCCTGACTTTATTTCCTTAGTGCTGTTCTTACTTCTAGGGTGGACACCTCCTCTTATCTTATCTTTGTGACTTGATCTTTAGGAATGACTGTATTGATATCTGCTGCTGAAAGTGGCTAGCTTGGTAGAACTGAAGTTCATATGTTGGAAAACAGTATTTTTGGTGGACATTACCTCCACCTTCAAGGCTATAAAGCTACAAGCCTTGATATGTAGGGAACGCTGTTTGTTCTTTTAGAAGACTCTAGTGTAGGTTTTAAACCATACTTCCTTCCAAAAGTCAGAACTTTCTTTAAACTGTTACATTCCTTTCTATGTTTTATTTCTGTGGATAGAAACTAGCAGACAGGGAGAGAGAGAGAACCCTGTGTATCCTTGAGCTTAGATTTTACCTGAGAAGGATTCATGGGTTCTTGAGTATGGACTAGTTGCTCGTTTCCTTTGCTGTTTTAAGGAAAGCCTAGTGTTAATCCAAGTGGATTGCTGTGTGCACCTTGCTTTGTCATTAAGCAGGGAACTCCTCTTTGACTAATGCAGTTAAAATCCATTTCGCCAAGAAAATGGTGGCTTCCACATAGTCATTGGCTCCCACCTTCATCGAGCACTGTTATTTGTTCTGCTATTCCAGGAGCTAAACTTCCTTTAGCACTTTAATGCTTTAAGAATTTTGTCTTCTGAGCCTTCATTTTTTGGCTGTTTTGACTATCAGCACCCTGGGAAGTGTTTCTAACACTGCTGAGAAATCTTACCAGCTGTTACCCGTTTCAGTGTCCCTCTTCCTGGCATAAGATATAACACATACAGGAACATTCAGTTGGCTCCATGGAATACACTAGTAAAGTATTTACCACTACCCTGGTGACCTTGGATCAATTAGTGACATGGATGCTGGAGGAGCCAGCTTTGGAGAGTGGAATGAGTTACCAAAGTGGGCTTGCCCTTCCTTGAGGGGAGGTCTGCTGGCACACATTGGGTTCCAGGGTGAAGCAGTGCGTGGCACGTAGACGAGGGATATGCAGTCAGTTTGTCAGGCAGCAGTGTGCTTCAACATTGTATGATTTTACCAGCATTAAGTGACCTACTTTGGAGATGTGCACATTCAGTCTCCTCGGGGAATGGTGGTACAGACCAAAATCCCTGACTTTTAAGAATAGTCGACTGTCCTCTGGCCAGCTTTTTGCTCCATTACTAGTGAAATGTCCATAGAATATTGAAGGAGATGTCCTGATTGGTCAGTGGAGGGAAAGCTGGTGGTTAACAGGTTTGGGCAAGAAAAGGATGTAGTAAAAAACAAAAAACAAAAGAAGAAAAAGATGTATGAATAGTCTGTATTTTTAAGAGGACCCTCTGCAATGAATATTTATTACCCCTCTGCCACTGCCATCTGTTTTGGAGCATTTCATCCATCTATCTTGTGGTTGGATGTTGCCAGTAAGTCTACCAAGTTTATACTTGTATGACCTTTTCATGACTTTTCAGGAGTGGCTTTACAGTTTCTTTGGAATTGAACTAAGAACTGCAAGTCTAGAAGTACCCACCTAGTCCTGATGTGTGATATATCATGCATCACTGGGAGCAAAGGAGCTAAAGAAATTAAGTTTGTGCTGACACAGTCTTTAAAAGAGGAAATCCCAGACATTACTCAGTGCAAAAAAAAGCCCCTTTGAATATCAGCTGATACAGTAAGTAATCACATTTTTGCCATTTTAATGGAAAATAAAGTCAAATACAAGGTAGCTAACAAACAGTTGTTTTTAAAATGTAGACATTTGTATTTTTATTGCTTTGTCTAGGAATTGTTATCCAGCACCAATATGCCCCATTGACAAAGAAGTGATAAAGCCTAACGAGGTGAGTAGCATTTTATGTGTGTTTTTTTTTTTTTTTTCAAAATGGAAATATGAAATCATTTTTCTGACTGTGTAATAAACTTAACTGGATATTTAGCATTCTTTTCACTGTGGCAAATGTAATAGTGACACTGTTATTTGGATTAAACTACACTTTTGATGATAATTATATCTTATGCTTACTGGATGACAGCCTGGTGCAGAGGCGTAATGTAAATCTGCACCACAGACAACCTGTGCTTAGCTAGTCTCTTGAACACCTAAAGGGGTGCTGAGCTCAGGGAGGAGAATCAGTCAAGTGGCTGGAGGCAAGCTCACCTATCTCAAGAAGAGGGACAGGGGACTGACCACTGCTTAACTAGCAGGTAGAAAGACCATGGAGATACCATACAGGTCTAAACTTTAGTATATGGGATGTCAGCAAAACTTCTGAGTGCTGAAAGCACAGCAGTGTGTTGCAGGCACACTGACATCATCACATGCTCGTGCCCGAGTGGGGCTATATCAAAATGTCTGCAACAACACTTATGTGACTGGTTCTGCCTTCTGTCTCAGGAGAAAGGGACTTGTCCAGCACTTATGTTAGGGTGTTGATCCACAAAATATGGAATCTGTTGAAGCAAGAAGACACTGGAGACAGCTGGTGCTCTGATGTCATAGCAGAGGCCATCAAAAAATATATACTTCAGTAGTTTTGCAACCATTTCAACATACTGCAAGCTTGGAAAAGTGGGCAGGTGTTTTGAAATTTGCATTCTGTTAAGGTCAGTTGTGTAAATTCACATTCATAAATAGTTAAAATGTAATGATTTTGGTCAACAGTGTTTTAATATTAAATATTTTTGTGACTGAATGAACTCTCTGAAGTTTTTTAATAGATTACTGAAAAAATGAAATGTGTGTTAACATTATCACATTTAAAATCATTTATGTTATAGACAGTGATGTGAAGGAAAAGAACCATTTTATGTACATACTATGTTATATTTAAAAGTCTGTGTGAAAGGTACCAAGGAAGTGACTAAGTTCCCACGCCTATCTTCACCAGCTTTCACAAGTTTCCAAGCATGAAAATCTACATTTGTGTAGTCTAAAGCAAGTTGTAATAACATAATCATCTTTCTATATAAATAAATAAGGTCTACAGTGATAGGTAATGATGTATGAAATGAAAAATAAATAAAATAGAACAAGAGTTTCATTTTGTATGCAAGTACCTTTTCATGTAACCGTGCAGAACTACTTAATGTGATATAGGTAAATACAGAAACTACTCGATATTCAGCCTGGACAAAGACAGTCTTACTCAGAATGCCTCCATTACTCTAACTACATACCTATTATTTACCTGCAGTACAGCGGCAGCAAGATGAAGTATTAGGTAGCAACAGCAGTAATCATATACTCACTAATGTGCTGGATAAATCAGTAAGCAAGGTTGGGGGCTGCTACAACAGGGTATTTGCCTCAAACACGAGGTACATGCATTTGTTCCTGCCTTTGGAAGAGAAATTGGCTAGGCTTAAAATGGTCCAAAAGGGAGCTACTTGCCTAAGTCTTAGTGATTAAATACTTAGTTTGATGCTTTACAATTTATGAGGAATGCACATGCATATAGAAGCTTTAGTGCCAGATTCCAAAACTTCTTGCTCAAAGGGCAAAGCACAGGCCTGAACTTGTAGCTATGCCAAAACAGCAAAAATTCTAAAGCATAACTTGCACGTGATTTATTCCAGTGAAGAAGCTAGTGCTCTCCATGTAGTTCCAACATGGAATTGTTACTAGATATCTGCAAAATGATGGTTGCTGCAATCTTTTTAAAAAATTATGGGTTCCTGCCTGATAATTCAAGCATGACCTGTAGAAGTAGTACTGTCCTTATGTGCTGCTACATAGTTTTGTGGACAACTGAGTAAATAGGAGTCTGTCCGCTAGCAGAAGTTTCTTCAGTGCTCTGCTGGTACACTAATATCCCCAGGCCCATGTATGAGGAATGTGACAGTAGTGGACTGTTGTTAAAATGAATACAGCACTAAATGTCATTCTTTGTGGTATGACACTTGTAAACACAAGTGTGCTTAATCATTTTTCTAACTGGATGCAGACGGCAACAAGCAACCACAAAGTTCTCTGCATTCTGACACTGCTCACTGTTTGCACAACTGATTTGAAAATGTACAACGCCCACGTTTTTAGAGTTACCATCTGTCAGTAAAAACCCATGTGTCTATTTATACTGTACAGCTAGCCAGAAACAGACAAATATTACCAGAGACGTCATACTGGTACAGCTTAGTATAGCTCACCTATTGGTAATACTTTCCATTAAAACTGGTGTATTGCAGCAGTATTCAGTAGCTACAGTGACCAAGTTTAATACCTACAGTATAACAGAAGGAATAGCTCCTGGCTCAATGCATGTACTTCACACTTAAAGATTGACTTGTCCATTACACCAGAATTATATTCATTATTTTCTCTTATTTATAATGTGCTGGTAGGAGTCAGAGCCCAGGTAGAGGCCTTTTATTGCACATTTGAATGCCCATACTCTTGAAGGCTACATTCCACACTTGTGCAGTCCTGTCAACCTTCCTGTGTTGATCTACCACATGCAGATCATTTGCCAATGCCAGTAGTACGGCACTGTGTGTACACACTATGCTCTCTTTTGTCTGCAAGATCATCCCATTATTGGCTCTTTCCTGCACCCAACTAACCGATTCATTCCTCCATCAGGGAGAGAGCCCTTCACCCTTTTCACTCCCCAGTGGAGGAGAGAGTCTCAGAGAGCCTGATGTTAGGGAGTGGGCTAATCTGTGATTCCTGCAAATTTGTTTTATCCCCACATCCATGGCAGCCTTCCATTCACGTGCAAACTCTTGTGACACACCACTTACAGTGCTGAGCTCGCTAGGCTCTTTATCACATAGTTGTAGTGAGCTAAGTTGCCTCCCTTTCCCCCAGGATGGGTGAGCCCCACCTAGGTTCCTCCAGCATCTGTGCCACTAGTCAAACATGAGTTTCTGGAGTGCAGTCTGCACCTTATCCCTCTGTAAAACTGGGCTGAGTTTTATAAACACCCTGCTTTTGACATGAAGTTATAATCCTGGCATATTAAACCATAACTGAGCATACATGGTTGTTTAAGGCTCTGCATTACTGCATCTAATACTATTCCATCTCTTCCAGTTGTGCTCCAGTTTCTCATACACATTCACCAGTTTATATATATATATATATATATATATATATATATATATATATATATGTGTGTGTGTGTGGTCTGTACCTCAGGGCAGCTGTGGTTTCTTGGTGTTTATCCTACGTAGTGCTGCCCAGATACCTTGGAATTCAGCTTTACAAGGTATTGTATCTTAATGCTACTTAATAAAACTCCACTATGTGCTGCATACTGCAGTAAAGATCAGAGGAACAGAAATTTAGAAGCACATATGGGCTTAATAATACAAAAGAGAGAGTCAGATGATACTTGTGGTATACCATGGCACCTCCTTTATACACAATAGGTGCTAAATGCGTGTGTCCAACAATGGCTAAGTAAAAAAAAAAAAAAGAAAATAGTGTGTTACAACAATGAGTTTAAAAAAAATTTCTGTTAAAAAAAACTACTTTTTCTTTTAATAACTCCAGAGCACAAAAACTTTTGGCACAACAACTTAGGCAACAGAAAACAGTAAGGGTTGTTGCTAAACTTATGGAGCCTAGAACAAGATAAATAACCAGAGATCCAGTAGATGTATTAGAGATTTTTCAGAAATTTTATGAAAATCTGTAAAAGCAGACAAGTGGGGAAATCAAGATAAAGCACAAATGGAAGTATTTATCAAGGACTTAAATATGCCAAGGTTAGAGGGATGAGTCTCACAACTAACAGTTAAAATAGGAGGAGGTGAAATAAAAATGGGGATGTTTGACCAATCCACAGGAAAGTCTCCAGGAATAGATGGTATTCCACTGGAAGTTTGGAAGTTAGAGGGAAGAAGGTGATAAAGATCTGGAAGGTTTTGTTTAACAATGCCCACTCAGGCATTGTTGATAAACTCGAGAGGTTAGGTAAAAACTTGTGTATGTCACCCGGTGGATAGTCATCTGGCTCACAGACAGGACCCAGGAAGTTAGAAATGGGGAGTCCACTTCTACAGTGAGGGCAGTCACAAGTAGAGTCCCTCAGAGATCAGTCCTAGGACTGCTCATTTTTGGCATTTACTTCTCTGAAGTAGAGACCAATATCATTTGTCTCTGGAAGACTAAATTTGCAGATAATTGCAAATTAGGAGCTGCCATTGAATCCCACACTGACACATATGTTCTCCAGGAGGGACTGACACAAACAAACAACTGGTGTCAGAGCCATGGACTAAAAAAAAATGTCAAAAAATGCATAATAGTATCCTTCGGGAAGTCATCCATCCCTGGTAACTATCATATTGACAACACACCCCTTAAAGTTGACCCAGCAGTCCGGGGCTTGGGGACACACACAGATAGTAATCTAGACTTTGACCATTGCATGTCTACAGTAGTGAGGAAATCATTCTATGTTGTGCAACTTATAAATAAAGGTATGGCATCCAAGTCCAAGGAAGTCATTGTTCCACTGTATTCTGCATTCATTAGACCTATCATTGAGTACGATGCCCTCTTTGGTTTGTAGCTAATCAGGCATATTCCAACAATTATAATGTCCACAGAGGTTCCTCTAAAAGAATGTCGGGGTAAGTAAAAGGCCCTATCCCTGTATTCTGCCTCCTACAGGTTTTTAAGGAGAAATCTATGCCTGGCATACAGGATGTTGCCAGACCCCACTCTGATGGATCTCCTGCATATCCACAAAACAAACAGCACCAGAACTACCCGTTCTAAAGACTTAAACCTTGCCTATGATATAAATAGGATCTGCTGGAAAGATAGGTATGTATCCCAGAGACTACCGCGTCCGTGGAACAGATGCCCCATCTCCATGTGAAGCAGAGTTCCCTCCTAAGCCAATTCAAGTGCAACTTGGACAATTGGATTGAGAACAGGAAATTCATCCCTGGTTTGGCACCTGTGTCTCTAATGGGCATAGGCAACCTGTAAATAGTTCATCTCACAGGCCCCTGCTCGTAAATGTTTCCTGTCCCAAGCCCCTGCTTACACTTATCAAGAGTCTTTAAACTTGTCAGAGATTTGGGATGCATGGCTAGATTTAAAATGTGATGAATGGTTGTTAGCCTAGTATACACATTTGAACCTGTAAAGAGTATTATAAAAGGAGGGGGAGGTACCATCATCTTGGAAAAGGTAAGGTGGATGTAATACGTAAAGATGATAAAGACCCATCTGATCCAGCTACATATTAGACCCATTTCAATTCTAAACCATAATTATAAAGTGTTTATGTCTATAATGGCTAAAAGAATGGCAATGGTGATGCCAGAATTTTTAAACCTGGACCATTGTTGTTTTGTGGAAGGGAGGCAAACATTTGACAACATGAATAGAACAATGATGATCCAGAAGGAAGGAGAATGTAAGAAAATGCCACTGTTATTGATGGATCTGGATACAGAGAACATATTTTTCGGAATAATCTGGGGTTTTTATGAGAAGGGCAATGGAAGCATTTGCATTTCCTGATACAATAATCAGGTTAATTAGAAGGATGTTTGAGGGATCAGAGGCAACAATCAAAGTGGAAAGGGTTCCTATCTTATAAGCTGTGTCTGAATAGAGGAACCAGGCAGGGGTGTCCTCTTTTCCCTTTGTTATTTGCATTATATTTAGAACCACTGACAAAGAAAATTAGGGAATCAAAAGTTCAAGGATATAATTGGTATGGCAATCAAGAAAAGTTTGCTTTATTTGCAGATTATGATATTTTGTACTTGATGGAACCAGAAAAAGGACATCTCAGTGTTGTGGAAAATTCTGAGACAGTTCTGTTTTTTTTTTCCCTGGATATAAAATTAATGAAGATAAAACAAAGGCTATAGCTATAAACTATGTACCCACACATGAATTGGTCTAGCAATACCCATATTTATGAGACATTTTCCTCCCATATTCCAAAGACATGCAATAGGTGGATTGGACACTCTATATTGGCCATAGGTGTGAATGTGTGTGTAAGTGTAAGGTGTGGAAGAACAACCACGGCAGGGCTAGCCACTTGGCAGTGTAAACTTTGGCTCTAAATGATTGTCACTGTTGAAGTGACAACCCGACTCCATGTGCAAAAATGGGAAAAAGGGGTTGTGGATGGAGGGATGGATGAAAAGAAGTATTTAGGAGTACGGATTAAAAGGATTTGGTTGTGGCAGATAAAGATATGTGGGAAGAGACTAAAAAGAATACAAAAATTGAGAAACTGGAAGCTCTTGCCTATGGATATGCATAACAAGATACAAACAGTAAAAAAAAATATTTTTAGTCCCTTTAATTTTATACTTTGGCATATTTTTATGAACTGGGGAGAAGTTGTAGACAGTAATTTAAAGAGTGAAGTATTTTATTTGGGAGGGGAAGATGGCAAGAGTCAGGTGCGATAAGCTGATCCTCCCAACAGAACAAGGAGGGTTAGGATTACCTGATTTAAATTGATATTTTAGAGCTACACAGTTAAGGCTCGTATATACAACATAAGCAGAAAGCTACATTTAAAGTGGAAAGGGATGATGATGAAGCAGGGCCTAATTCAAGAAATAAGAAAAGAATGGAATTTTGGATGCAGATCCATAAGGAAAAAAAACAACAGTTATACAGGGTCCGAATTGAGAAATGATAAGTCAGCAAGCAAAGGAGAGTAGTATTGCTGAAACTGAATTCATCCTCAAATCTTGGTGAGTACCTTCACAAGGTGGACCCTGTTTTTCATAAAATCTCACCAAGACAACACTGATATATAGACTATATAGCATATATCATGAACAGAAGTAGGTTAGATATTAAAAAGGTTAGCCGGGTGCACAAGGCCCAGGATAAAATAACCCAGTCCTGGTAGGCGCACTGGTGCCAGGACACTATGATAGTGTAGAATCCTCAGATTACAGAAACATTCCTGCAATGGGGCCAGGCCAGGCTCAGGGGGAGGATGGCCCCCTTGTTGTAGAAGGAAGTAGCAGTCCTTAAAAATCACAAAAGCTGATAGGCCAAAGAAGAGCCATAAAGACGATAGAGTGGACTGTTCAGGATAAGAAAGAAATTATGTGTGGTTACTGTTATGCAAAAAGTCCAGAGTTTCCAGCCACAAGATATACAAAAAGATTAAGGGAGAAATTAGAAGAATACTTCCACAAGAAAAACTTTCAGAAGCTTCAAATAAAAAATTGTGTTTGTTAATACAACAGATTTGTGAAAAACAGTATGCAGACAAAGAAACTTTGATCTGTTTGGAAAAAGAAGCAACTGAGTAAGTACGGAAATATAAAACAACCAAATCTAGAGATTTCTGAAAAGTATAAAAAAGAAACATGGACATGAGAATGAAAGAGAGATTTGATATGGTACAATATTTATTCAAAAGTGAAAGCCAAATTAATCCATATAAAGAAAGCCACTTCAAATATATTCAAAGAAAAATACAGGCAAAGGCATCCAGATATGGAAAATTTCACAATAAAAATAATATTACAAAGAGGGAATGTAGAAAAGAAGATTAGTAAAGTAGAAGTTAAAAAATAGAAATTGAAGTTATGGAGTGCCTGCAAAGTGAAGGATTTGGTATAAAAGAACTATCTAATGTTCAAAGGACAAAACCACCACCGTAACAGGTACAAGCATGCAAAATCTGAAGGTAATGCTACTCAATGCTAGAAGTCTAAACCTCTCTCGAGGCACTCCTAAAAATGGAGAACATCGATATCTGTGCAGTAACTGAGACCTGGTTCAAGGCTCCAGAGAGTACCCCTGCAATACCAGGCTACAACTCTTACCACACTTTTCGGCCACCAAACCAGGACCGAAACACTAAAGGTGGAGGAGTGTCAATATTCACCAAGGATATTCACACCACCAGGCTAGTTGGCCAACACAATGTATCTGAAATTCTCCAAGTGCAACTAACACTAGGTAAGACTGCAATCCAAATTGTAGCTTGATACAGATCCCCCACCATACCCCAAGATTCTCACTACACCTTTCTAAATATACTGGAAAATATTAAGATAGAACCAAACACCCTAATACTGGGTGATTTTAACTACCCTGCCATTAACTGGGAAAACTACTCATGTCCCAACACCTTTGCGCAACGGTTCTTGGAATTCATAAATTCCAATGCCCTGGATCAACTAATCCATAGTCCCACCAGGAGCTCCAATATCCTAGACGTGGTCATTACCAACATGGGAAATCAATGCTCCATACCTATGGTCACCCCTTCGTTAGTCAGGTCTGACCATAAGCTAATCACCCTTAACATCCACATCCCACCCCCCCAGTAAAGAAACCACCATAAAAAACTTCTCCAAAGCCAACTTCATGCTACTCAAGTCAGAAGTGACAAACTTCATAACACCCATGCAGACGGGAACTGAAAGTTCAACTGCTGAATCCTACACTAAGGCACTGTACGAGCACATCCACTCATGCATGAATCGTGCCATCCCAAATAGAACCAAAATGCTCTCATCCAAAAAAGGAAGCCAATCTGGTGGTCCCCTGCCATAAACAAACTTTACAACAAAAGGAAGAAACTTTTGCAGAAAAGAGGAAAATCCCAGGATGCAAAAAAACTCCCTTACTAGCCTCAGTAAGAAACTGAGATGCCTCATAAAATCCTCCAAAGCTAGTTACGAAAATAAAATTGCCAAAGATTCCAAAGACAACCACAAAGCATTCTATAACTATGTCAAGAATCTAAATGGCAATGCTCAGATCTGCTCTGAGCTAAAACAGAATGGCATTAAATATGCTGATCCAAAGGATATTGCCAATATCCTGGCAGATCGATTCAGTGCCAACTTCACCCCCCAAATGGCCCATCTCAATACCGGAAGATTGCCAAATTCCAGTAATAACGGCCACACAGGTACAAAACGCACTCTCTAAAGCCAGGAATACAGCATCCATGGGACCAGATGACATCCCGGCTGTGTACTACATGAACTACAATATGAACTGGCACCTCACCTAAGTGTCATGTTTAATCATAGCCTCACCTCAGGTTTCGTGCCCACTGAGTGGCGCAGAGCTACAGTTATTCCAATCCACAAGGGGATCCACCTTGGATCCCGGAAACTACCGTCCCATCAGTCTGACAAGCCTTATCTGCAAGGCCATGGAGCGTATTATCATGGAACTTCTAAACAAAGACATTGGCAACCTTCAAACACTGGACCCCACCCAGTTTGGGTTTGTGAAGGGCCGATCTTGTCTCCTGAACCTGATTGACTTCTTTGAATCAGTCTCCAGAGCCATGGACAAGGGTAAGGTGGTCCACACAGCCTATCTAGACCTTGCCAAGGCCTTTGACACCATCCCCCACTCTGGAATCATAGATAAACTTACTAAGTTGGGCATTAATCCCTATGTCACCCAATGGGTTGCTAAATGGCTTACTGATAGAACCCACACTGTAAAAGTAGCCGACTCCAATTCCAGCTCCAGACAAGTGACAAGTGGAGTACCTCAGGGTTCAGTCCTGGGGCCGCTCTTGTTTGGCATCTACTTCTCTGAAGTACAGGTCAACACTAAGGGGCTCTGGCTAACAAAGTTTGCAGATGACTGCAAACTGGGAGCCATTATTGAATCCCCAAATGATGTGGATACTCTACAAAAGGGCTTTACAGAAACAGATGCTTGGTGCCAGAGCCATGGGCTCAAGCTCAATGCCAAGAAATGTATTGTTATCCCCTTTGGGAAAAACATGTATCCATGAATTACCATATAGGTGGCAGTACACTAAACACAGAAAGTGTGATAAGAGACTTAGGGACACAGGTGGACAGTGGTCTCACCTTCGATAACCACATCGCCACAACAGTCAGGAAATCCTTCTATGTGGCACACCTCATCACGAAGGGCTTTTCATCCAGAAAAAAGGAGGTCATTGTCCCACTGTACTCATCCCTCATTAGACCCATTATAGAATACAACGCCCCATTTGGTATGTACCTCTCAAGACATCTGCAACAACTGGAAAGGCCTCAGAAATACCTCACTAAAAGAATCACAGGCCTAAAGCAGATGCCCTACGCAGACCGCCTTAAAAAACTCCTACCATACTCTGTCGCATATCGTCTACTCAGAGGCGATCTCTGCTTAACATAAAAGGCCATGTCAAACACAGAGCTGTTGGACATGCTACACTTAAAGAAATCCCAATCCCTCAGAGCTACATGCTCCAGGGATCTAAACCTTGTCATCACAATAAACAAAACATGCTGGAGGGATAGGTTCCTGACCCAGAGACTCCCCAGACTCTGGAATAGATTGCCCATACATGTCAAGCAGAGTGCCTCTTTGGACCTCTTCAAGACGAACCTTGACGATTGGATGGGAGAAAGGAAATTCACCCCAGGGATCACGTCAGTCGCCCTGCTAGACAGGGGTCCAGAAAAGTAAATAATGTGGGAAGAAATAGCCAGGGAATTGTTATGGCTAGGCTTGTTATAGGCCCTAGGGCTGATAGCCTAGTACCAACCTATGAACCTATGAACAAAGGTTACATCACAGCATGATACAAAGAGTCATCAGAGTAAGGAAAAACTGAAAGATCAGGAGATGTCTGAAGAAGAATTATGGATATGGGGAAGAAAAAGAGATTTAATGTGGTGTAATATCTATGCAAAGGAGAAAACAAAACTAATCAATACAAAAAGGGCAGCATCAAAGATATTTGAAGAGAAATACAGGCAAAGGAATCCAGACATGGAAAACTTTTACTATACAAAAAATAAGAAGACAAAGAGGAAAAGTAGAAAAGGAGATTAGTAATGGAGAATTTAAAGAAATAGAAACTGAGGTTATGGAATACCTGTGAAGTGAAGGATTCAGTGTAGAAAATCTAATTCAGAAAGCACCACAACAGGATAGAGCAATGGACATCCAAATTAAGGAGAAACCAGTGGAATGGGAAGCAATTGGTCAGGTGCCATATGAAGATATTTTGGAGCCTTCCACAGGAAACCAGTATAAATGTTCACTTGAAGCTGGACAGCAAGGGAAGGAACAGGAAACTGTGGAAACTTTGACGCGGTCAGTATTGAGGAGTGATAGGCCAGTGAGTTCCCATATGACAGAGCAATGGATGGCACAGGATGAAATTGAAGAGAATGTGCCACAGGAAGATTTATTTTATTTAAAATTTGTTTACTGGGAAAGTCCAACTTTGAGCAAAGCCAGTTTTCTGCGGAGGCCCGGGGAGAAGTACTCCAGACACGTCTTTACATGCTAAAGAACTTTCTATAGAATACCCGCAGGAAATGGAAAACAAAATGTGCCCTCGGTTTAGAAGAAAATGAGCTAAGAGACGAGTTGCTTGATTTAATACAGATAGATGGACATATTAAGATTAATGAAAGAAATGAACTGCAGAAGTTCAATAAAACCCAAAAAGTCAGAAGTTTGATAAAACAAATGAACACCGTAATTAGGGCTGTCCATAGAAATCCATGCGATATAACAGAAGTAAACAAGATATATTACTGTGCAGCTAAATTAATAAAAGATAAAGTTCTACCACAAGAACACTGGGTAGTGAGGGAAAGGGAAAAATCGAATACCATCATGGAAGTATCGAGCAGAGAAAACTATCAAGCAATTAAGACAAGAAGTGTCACTGTTAGAAGAGTATGGAAGAGGGAACAGAACAGAATAATAAAAATAGGTAAACGGCGAACCCGATTGGACTAAACGCTGCGCGCGTAACACAGAAATCTCCATAGGGAATATTTTCCCTTTACTTCAATGCAGTGCGATCTCGGAGTAGGAATATTTAAGTAGCGGGGTTGTGGGGGGGGTGCAGGGGGGCTTGCTCCCCTGCCTACAGCGTTTTTTTTATTATATTTTCGAAATTTCAAACATTGCTCATATGGTGTCGACTATATAGTGTTCGATGTTTGAAACTTTCAAAAATATAATATAGACCTACTTAAGAGTGAACAAACCTGCAAGCTACCTTAAAAATTATAGACCAATAACTTCCCTTCCAACAACGTATAAAGTATGGGTTCCATACACTAGAGCGAATTTTCACTAATTAGAAATAGTGCATGGAATGCTCACTGCAGCGAAAGTGCACTTACGCGAAGTTCAGTACAACGAACGGGTGTTGTACTGAACTTCCGTGCAGTACTCACGGACCTTAGGGTTAGGGCATGGGCCCCTTACCATGACCCATGCCCTAACCCTAAGGTCCGTGACGACTGCAGCACAGTGAAGGACATAGCAATATCCTCCACTGTGGTATGATAGTCACGTACCTTAGGGTTAGGGCATGGGTTAGGGTAAGGGGATAGCTTTACTAATTATCCCCTTACCCTAACACTAAGGTCCGTGACTATCACACCATAGTGGAGGACATAGCTTGTTTTTTATGTCCTCCACTGTGCTGCGGTGTTTTCGGTGAAGTGCACTTACTCAAAAGTTCACTTTCGTTAAAGTGAACTTTCGCAGAATTGAGGCTTCCTATTACAAGTTCGAAGTAGTGAACTTTCGTTCTTGTAATAGGAATCCATAAAGTATACACTGGAATTGATGCCAATAGAGTTTATATTCATTTAGAAGAAAACTCAGTTATGGCACTAGAACAAAAGGGCAAAAAAAGAAAGTCATATGGACAAAAGATCATTTGTTGTTAAATAAAGTCATAGTGGAGAACTGTAAAAAGGGGAAGAATCTTAAGTATGGCATGGATTAACTACAAAAAAAGCATTTAATAGTATCCTACATTCATGGATAAAAACGTGTTTAAAAATGTATTAGATGCACCATACACTGATTGACTTCATTACAGTGACGATGAAACAGTGGCTGACTACTTTGCAATTAAGCCATGATAAAGAACAACTTATTATCCCAGGGATAAACATTCAAAGGGGGTGATATTCTAGGGTGACTCTGTCCCTGCTGCTATTCTGTTTTTGCCCTTATCCACTAAGCTGTCTACTTAACAACGTATGTAAAGACATCTCATCTTCTCTTTGTCAGTAATTTAAAACTATTTAGCTCAATAGATGAGGAACTGAAAGCACAACTGCAAGTTGTCAAAACTTTTTTCAGATGATATAAAAATGTCATTTGGTCTTGATAAATGTGCAAAAGCAACTTTTAAAATAGGAAAACTGCAGTATCAAGAAAACATCAGTTTGGGACAAGAATATGATATAAAAGAACTTGAGCAAAAGGGGGTATATAAATATTTGGGAGTTGATGAAGGATCAACAATAAAACATGAACAAAGGCGAATAAAACTTAGTAAGAAATACTTTAGAAGACATAAATTAATCCTGAAAACAGTGTTGACATATAGAAACAAAATTCAAGCTATAAACCAATTTTTCTTTCTGTACTAACTTACAGTTTTGGAGTAATTGACTGACCCCAAAAAGTGTTGGATAGATTATACAGGAAAACAAGAACAATCCTTCATGCTCACCAAATGATTTATAAAAATCAGTGCATTCCAAGATTATATATTCCCCATTCCGAAGGAGAGATAGGCCTCCTTGAAATCAATTAAATGTATAGATCTGTAATTGTGGGACTGCACACATGTCTGCTGACCTCATAAGACTCAAACATAGTAAAAATTTTGAAACATGAGGAGAATAAATCTGAGATTACTTCTCTGCTTAGTCTAGCAGAAGCATATGGGCATCAAGCAGGAATGGAAGTCAAACCAGAAGTAGATAAGTCTACTGAATGTGCCAAAAAAACAATAGAAAGAATATAAGGTGAAGGACCAGATGAAAAGCTAAGAAATGCAGAAAATGCATAAATATAGTTGCAAGTATAGAAAACTTCTGGAAGAACCTCATGCTTATCAGGATCAAATGCAGGAATGGTTAAGGAGAGGCAAATTCAAACCAAGAGATGAAAGGCTAATACTGGTGGCCCAAGATAGTTGGCTACATACACATTGGTTTACAAAGTCCATTGAACATGTGGGAGAAACAGACAAATGTAGGTTTTGTAAAACAGAATTGGAAACAGTCGCACACCTCGTTGCTGGTTGTGACATACTAATGGCAGAAGGACTGCATATTGAAAGGCATGATAATGTGGCAAGACTGTTGCACTGGGGATTGTGTAAACATTATGTTATTGAAATAGCTGAAAAACACTGGAAACATGAGCCACAAAGCATCATAGAAACTTAAGTCTACATCACATGGGATCACCCATTACCAACAGTCTAAAAGATAGATGCTAGAAAACTTGATATAGTGGTAAATGAAAAGGAGACAAAGGTAGCATTTATCATTGAAATCACCATACCCAGGGTTCAGAGACGCACAAAGTTATAAAATATCAGGATTTGCAGGCAAAAACGAGAGCAATATGGAAGAAAGATACCCAGACAGATCCAATAGTAGTAGGAGCAACTGGTCTTCTAAAAAATAATCTACAATCATATTTAGATATGTTGCCAGTACATGTAGCCCTCTATGATTTGCAAAAGGAGTCATTACTGGGCACATTGTGAGTGCTACTGAGAGCACTTCTAGCTGATATCAAAGATTGAAACAATACTAATTTCATGAACATTAATTGTACTTTGACTTAAGAATGGGGTCCATTCCCGTCATGGTATTAGAAACCCAAAATACTTGGAGAAATTAAAAGGGAGAAATTTTATAGTCATAAAGTAGCAGAAAGTATGTACTAAGAACTAAGCCAACATGAGAATGAAGCAAGGATATTCTGCCAATATGAATAAATGGAATCAGGAGTACAGAGAATAGACAGAAAGGGTCTGGAATTTATTGGAGGAAACTGGTAAAGGAGCCAGGATATCGGGAACAAATAATTAGAGAAGGAAACGTGATATAATAGGAAGAGACCAAGAAGACATTTGGATTGTAGGCTAATGATTGCATTCCCTGTCAGAGATTGATGTCAGACTATAGTCAAAGAGAAAGGGATAGGAGAATTCTAAATGAAATACCTGCACTGGTTGAGTTTTGAATTTAATGTAGAATAGAAGCTGTTGGTAAAAAAGAGAAAGTTAGTAGGGTATGTAAAATATTGCACAATAACTATAGGAATCAATCAGAAGAGCTCAATAAAGATTGGGAAGAGAGATTAAATGTGCATTTCTCAAACAGGAAGTCGTATGTACGGCTCCCAAATGTGCAACAAAGTCTAGAAGATTTAGGATTTTTGCCTGGAAGTGTTTGCATAGATACTTTTATACCCCAAGCAGACTCCAAAGATTTTTCCTGAGGTAGATGGTAAATGTTGCAGGTGTGCTGAGGAAAAAAGAGCTAACTAGGAACATAAGATTTTTGGAGTGTAATGAGTTGAGCAACTTTAAAAATTTGCTGCAGTGTACTCTGAAGGGAATACTGACTGGGCTAGCAGATGAGGCTATCTTAAGGAAATTATTTTTTTATGCTGGGTTACAGGATCTGAATTGCCTAGACCTAGTAAAGTCTTGTCAAGTTTAATTCTGGTAGCTGCTAAAAAAGCAATTACTAGAAAATGGAAATCAAAATCTAAACCAAGTCCAAAGCAGCAGCCAACGAACCACCAAAAATGAGAAGGCCAATGATAAAATTAGAGATTTTATTACAAAAACAATAAAACAATTTGAAATTTCTCCTAGCTCCTGGGCTCAACCAAGCCAATATTCACTTAAAGTAGTGAATACCGTAGCAGAGATAAAAGAACAGGAGGTGGTATCTTTAGAAAAGTTAGGAGTAAATTACATAGAAAAAATGAAAATTGTGGGAACAGTACATGCAGAAATGTTTTGTATGAGGAATAAGATTTCTGAGAATGCAGGAACAGAATATTGTATGTAATATTGCCAAGATTACAGGATGTATAACAATATATATGATGTATAATGTTTGTAAGTGTGAACTTGTTAATATGGTTTGATTCTGTTTATATAAATGTAAGTTTGCCTATTTCACAAGTTGTAATTCAAAAAAAGTGTGTTATGACAGTCCTAAGGTCATCTGAAATTCAGAACTGTGTCTTCCTCCCCTTGAAGCTTTGCATGTGTAAAACTCCATGTCTGATATACACAGAAGTGGTCAGGTATGTTAGCACCTGCGCATACATGCAGTTTAGAAGACCAGGGGTTCTGAACAGGTTGATTCACTACTTCCAGAGAGGTGTGTGAAATTCTAGAATCAAAGTTATTGTGCAACTTTTAAGTTATTCTGTATGTCTCCAAACATTCGAACATTGGCTGTGTTCTCTGATTACATGTTCCTGATGTACTATTTATGCATAGTTTTCTAAGCATTGTAAATATTTTTCCTTGTTATAATAAATAAATGAATAAACATTTAGTATCATATTGCAGGTGATTCTGTGAAGTATTTTTAACATCAGCATATTTCCATTTGTATGTACTTGTCTTAACCATGTTAATATTAGAATTCCTCAGCTTTATGGCTGTAGACATTTCACTGACTCAGATAATAGTATCGCACGAGTCCTTCAGCAGATGCCATGAGATTTGGTCAACAAAACTTTGTCTGTCCATTTGTTTATCCAAGGCAATCAACTCCAGAGAATATCTTTAGTCCTGTATTACCCAAAGATGGCCAAAACTGTAATCAAGATCAAATTTAAAGGCCCACAAATCAAAGTCAATATTAAAAGGTTATCCTTATCCAAGGTACTGAAAAATACCATCAGGGAAAACAAAGGCTTCCCACAGACTTAGAATGGCATCGGTAACAAAGTATAATTATAAATCCTTTACTTATATCAGGAAGTTATGAAATAACACCCAGCACTAATCCAGATTTATTCATAATGGCAATACCTATTCTGATCCAGTGGATATAACAAATGTGTTAGCAAACAAATTCAGTTAAAAGGGACTTGATAATTTGCCAGGCTGCCTACTGAACAGCACTGAACATTTTGGTGGAACTGCTCCTGCAATCAGCTTTATCTCGCAGCTTTGCTCCACAGCAGTTGTGGTGCCACTTTACAAGGGTGACCCCAACAGAGACAGACCCATCGGCCTGACAAGTCCCACCCACAAGGCCATGGAACAGATTGTAACTGACCCAATAAATTATAATGTAAAAAAAATTGTATAAGACTTTGCCACCAACAGTTCGGCTTTGTTAAGGATAAATCATACCTAATGTGTCTTTTTTTCTTTATTTTTTTGAGAGTATTATGCACACTGTGGACAGTGGTCACATAGCATACCTAGAACTCACCAACGCATTTGATACCATACTACATGTCAACATTATCAACAAACTAAATGTGTTCCAAATTGATTTATAGGTTCATAGGTGAATACTTGGCTTACTGCCCTAAAGGGCCACTTTAAGCCTAGCCAGTATCCCGTGATCAGAATCAAACCCTGTATCTTCTGTTTGTTTGGAGAACACCTTGACCATTATCCAAATCCATTGTGTAATTAGATGGATAGCTAATTTTCTGTTGGACAGAACCCACACTTTGAGGATGGCAGGAATGTGACAGAACATGAAAGTAACCAGTTGGTTACCATAATGATCCATGCTGGACCTCTAGCATTCAGGATACATTTGTCTGATCTCCAGGTCTAAAACTGAGAACTCGGGTTAACCAGGTTTGCAGATTACTGTAAATTGGGTGTGATGCTTAAATCCCCTTCTGATATGCAGAAGCTGCAAAGTGAACTTGTATGTGTAAATGGCTGGTGCTCTAAAATTGGCTAAAATTAAATGTTAAATATTGCAATGTTGTTGCATTTGACAAACAAGCCCTCCACCTAAGCTAGTGTAGAAAATGCTGCATTCCAAAATGAAGATGTAAGAGACCTTAGAACATGGGTATATAACTCTTTCCTTTATCATTTTGCAACAGTGGTCAGGAAATCATTATATCTGGCACTGATTGCAAGGGGTATCTCTCTTAGATTTGAAGAAGTCCTTACTCCTCTATATTCTGCAGTGAGCAAGCTCATCATTGAATACAGTACCCCCCTTTGGGAGGTATCTTACTAAAGATATCAAGCAGTTAGACCCCAAAGGTTCCTGCTAAGAGAGGCTGTAGATTTTGTCTCCTATATTTAGTGTCCTATAGATTTGTTAGGGTCAGTCTGTGCCTTGCCTTCTGGCAGTCAAAGGCCTTTTATTTCCCCACAAATCAAACATGAGCACTAGAAAAAAAAATCTAAACCCACTTCAGCAAATAAACAAATCATGGTGGAGAGACAGATTTGTCATGCAACTTCTAAACCTTCTGTGGAACAAAATTCCTCACCAGATCAAGCAATGTGGCACAATATCTTTCTTTAAAGGACAACAACGGGGTTCTGTTATTAAATGCTCAACTTCTCTGTCCTTTTTCTCCCTATTTACTGTCCTGGCTATGAATAAACAACAGTACAGCATTTAAAATATTTTAAATCGACTGTTTCTCTCCACTAGAACAGTACCTTACTGTACTGTGGTTTCACTTTCAAAAAAGTGTTATCCCGCCCTGGAAAAGCTTGCTGCAGTCTCCAATTCATTGATATCATCAACGCCAATGAATACAGATAGTTTTCTGGCCAATTCCCTGCCCAAACTGACATCGCCATGACCGGCCTAAAAAAACACCCTTGCTGTGGTGTCACAGCTCCCTGGTCCTTCCTCTACCCATACATAAAATACAGACTAGTACAAGGAAACAGTACATGAGTCAGGTTTCCTTCTTTGAGCTGTCGGTCACAAAATGTAACAGTTCAAATTATCCTTGGCACTTTGACAGCTAGAGAAGTTAAGTCTGAGGGGGGATGGGAGGTGAGTCAAAGTAGAACAATTCAGGCTTCACAAAAGACTACAGTTTACCCATTCTAAAGAGAAGCAGCAGTAAAAAGCACTTTAAAAGTCTGTTCTATGGCATTTGCACTGTTTGTGTTTTAAGTAGTCCCTGAACAGCATGAAATGTTACGCAAAACTAACTGACTGAAAGACAGCACAGCAGTGTATGCATGTAAAATCAGTGCAGTGACAGGAGCTTTAGGAAGCAAGAGGCCTGCATGATGTAATTTTTTACAGACAAGCACTGCATTGTGGGATACTTAGAGGCAGACTAAACAGTCAGAATTACTTCAAGATGCCAGACCCCAAGTGGCAGACTCAGAAATTACATATAAAAATATTTAAAAACCTGTAAATAGTCCCAGAGTGGTGTTAAAATGTCAAAAACATGAAACCGTGATGAAGTAAACATTTTTTGAGTCTGTGGGTGCGGTTCTCCTTTAAGAAGGAATAGACAATTGGAATGGCATTCATAAATTCACCCATGGTATGACTGGCCTATCGCTCCTTGAAAAATTAGGTAAGATCTAAGGATGAGTGTTGGCAAGGCATATTTTATGATTCTTGCATGGTGAATGAATTCTGCCATGCTGCCTAGTGAACAACATTCATTTCAATGCAGTTCACAAGCTCAAATAACCATAAATGCAAAGGTCTGTGTCAAATCTTCGAATGCTGGAAATGTCGAACATCATATGGTCGAGACCATATAATCGACATTTCAAGTGTTCGAAGATTGACTTTTAATGGCGCCATATGGTGCAGAATGGGAGAATTTCCCTTTTCTGCAATGAAGTGTAGTCTCGGAATTGGTATATTTAAGTAGGGAGGTGTGGGGGGCGCAGGGGGGCTTGCCCCCCTGCTCGCACTGTTAAGGTGTGTTCTTCCTCTTTTTTTTTTTTTTTTGTATTATATATTCGAACTTCCAAATGTCAACCATATGGTATTCGACATTTTGGACGTTCAAATATATTACATAGACCCAAATGCAAGTGTCTTAAGACCGGGTAGCCTTTTTAGCACCTAAACAGTTTCAGGTGTAATGGTTCATTGGTACTTGTGCCATAATAAAATGCTGGAGCTAAAGACAGTTCTTAAAGCCTTTCAGTTCCTTCATGCCTTTCCCCAAGAGGTGTATTACTATCCTGTCAAACAACCTGACTAGTCTTTTAATGTGAAAAGTAGGGTGCATGGAGTTCTAACAGTTAAGCCTGGAAGTGACCCATTTGTGGCTTGTTTGCTCCCCAGAAGTGTCTCTATACTATATTCCTAAAAGAGTAGAATGCTAGTGCAGGATACAGAAAAAAACATTGAAAGAATGGCAAAAAGTATAAAAACGCTACAAAATCTCAAATACTTCAGAATGCTCCACAACCATACTAAAAAGCAAATAAACGAAGACAAAGCCTATATCTCAACTTTCAGAACAATAGTAGACACGACCATAAAAATTTTGGTCAGTCATCATAGAAATCTTACATCCCGACCAAAAAGTCGACTCTAACCCCTCTCCCTATAACTTACCACTCAAAACTGCAGTAGAATTTAACTCTTGTTTCATAGCTAGTATAGTGTTCCTAACAAGTAATTCCCCCAAAATCTAATCCCAAACCTGCCTAACAGCCACATGTCACCACATCCACTTTCAAACCTATGCCCACATCTTATGTAAAACTACTCATAAACTCAAACCATGCTCTACAGCTGATGACCTTCCAAATGATTACTTTAAAATAGAAGCCAGTAGCATTGGCTATTCTGTCTCAGTCCTTATAAGTAGGTCAATCAAAAATCCCACATTCCCTTTCTCTGGAAAAATTGCACATTATCCCTCTATACAAAGGAGGAAATTCAACAGAAATCACTAACTTTAAACCTATAGCAAGCTTATCACCCTCTCCAAAGTACTTTAAAAATGTATTCAGCAACAATTGCTAAGCTGTCTCTTGCAGGAAGAACTCCTATTCCCAACAATGTATGGCTTCTGGCCCTCCAACAGTACTAACACTGCACTTCTAACCTTTATAGATACTGTTAATAAAGCTAGAGATAATGGCAAACTAGTTTCCTCCTTTTTTCTAGACATGTCTAAAGCCTTTGACACGGTTAGTCACAGCAAATGTCTACTTCAGATATCCTCAGTAGGCCTATCTCAACCCAACCTTCCATTGTTCAAAATCTAATTGTCCAATAGGTAGCAGTCAGTAAAATGGCACTCCCTCTCTTCATACCTCCCACTCACCACTGGTGTACCACAAGGATCTATCCTTGGTCCCTTCCTCTTTAACATTCTCACCAACACTAGCTATACAACAGGCCTCCCTTATACAATATGCAGATGACTCTACACACTTATGCACATCAGACAACCTGGCACATCTTCAAAAAATTACTCAAGAAGCTTTAACAGCCACTGAAACATTGCTTTGTAACTTATAAGTCATGCTGAACCCCAAAGAAACAAACTACTAGTTTTCCCCCCAAATCCCTGTCTCATGAAAAAACAAACTTTAAACTCTTCTCTGTTAATAATACAGCCTTTGAATTCACTCCTCATAGCAAATCATTAGGGATGATAGAGGATGATAATCTTAAATTCGACCTGCATGTACAAAATTGCATAAAAAAACTGAAGAATCAATGGATGATCTCAAGTCACCATGGAAGGAAGGTTCCACATGCAATTTATTAAGAAACAATTTCCGTAAGCTTCCGCAAAAATGTTTCCTTAGTTTTATAAAGTCATGCACATACAATTTGTGAACAGAAAACCACATGACTATAAAATTAAATTTCATTGGTCATAAAACAATTTTCACATTTAAACCTAGAATTTATATAAATAATGAAATAGAAGTAATTAGAATAATTGCTATAAAATAAAATGAGTAAAAATAGAAATGCAAAATCAAATTTTTTGTTTACACATTAATATAGGCTTCAAATTGACTGCATTGTTCAATCCTGAAAAAGATAAAGACACAGTCCACCTATATTCCACCTGTTCTGCCCTCATTCGTACATTACCACCTTTTCTACTCACAAGTAGTAAGTCTAATACCATAAATTTAAATATATGTGTAGTACCAGTTTCTGTTACATATTTACATAGGGTGCGATAACCCACCACTGGGCCAGTAATCAAGAAGCCTCAATCCTCACCACTGGCATCTGTGGGGGGGGTGTTTGCTGAGTGGATAACAGGGAGACACACAGTATTTCCAGATGCAGCTCTCTGCATCAAGCGCAATTTCCCTTAAGAGCACACAGAGACCAATCAGTTCAAGGCTGATTTCTCCCACTTTCACCAGATTCCCAGTAAGGCTCTCCACTGGCACAGCTATAGAGTTGAGTCCTTAGACAGGATTCCAGTCCATGTCCTCCAATACTCTAACTAGTGCTTCGTGTCCCTGCCCAAGTAGCTGACACACACACTCTTGGCAATTTGTTTTACACAAAGCGACACACACACACACACACACACACACACACACACACACACACACACACACACACACACACACGTGGGAAAGACTGTCGCAGGTTTACTAGCTATGCCCTTTTCTGCCCAGACTATAAGGTAGTTACCACTGAAACCAGAACCCCTCACCAGCTACCTTAAGGCTCTTAACAAAGGGTGTCCAAATTTACTGTTTAATATTAATACTAATACAAATGGTAGTTTGACCAAGAGCAAGGCTATTAGGAGTGGCCCACACAGTGTCACCAAATAAATATGCAAGTACTCTCAAAGCTTACATATCGCTACATAGATCATACACAATGAAAGGTTTAAATATATTTAATAATAAATAAGAAAATAAGAAAATATTAAATATGTATATTCACAGTGACATCAGAGTCCAAATCACAGGAAACATTTAAAATAACATTGCAGAACAGGTTCAGACAAATAAAGAAAAACAATATCTTAACTAAGCTTCACTATATTCCTGACTGTAGCTAAGAGAATTACTATACTCTAATAGCTTACTTAGTAAAGCAAAGCAGATGATGTGGTGAGTGGTTCTTCTTGTTGCTGTCAGGCCCAAGACAGAATACAGAATGCTCAGTCTGTCTAAGAGACTTCTCAAAATAACATCTAAAGTGTTACTGCTGTGGTAGCTTGCAGAATGACATCATTTCCAGTCATCTGACTTCTAGTTCCCATGCAAACCCCCCATTGCTGGCAGCTGGAAGGACTTAGCACCAACCTGTAAAAATACACACAAGGGCTTTTGCTCAGATCTTTGACAGGTGCTGGAAGTCATAAAACAATTGCATACCTCATGCTTTCAGAGTAGTGATTAGTTCACCCCAAAAGACAATAAAGAAAGCTTCCTAGTATAGATTTTGTGTGTCTGACTGCATTGAAAACTGTGAGGTAGCATCTTTAGGGCCTAGCCTGTAAAATTATTTAATTTCAGATATTTTTCTAAAGTTCCTCTAGCTTCCTGTATTAAAACATATACATTTAAACAGTTACAGTAGTGCATGTACACTTCTGTTATTTCCAGTAAGGCATGCTGTCCATACATTTCAAACACAACACTTTACAAATATCTTTTCAACACAAATGCCTGCACAAATCAGTTTGATATACACAACATACAGTTCTAATACATTTATAACACAAGCATCTTGTATAAATCAATTTGATATTCACAAATGACATATAATTATTTACAAAGTTCCAGCTAACTGTGCTGGCAGTACCTCCTTCATCAAATAGGGCATTTGTACTAATCTGTCTTTTAATATCAGACAGATCCTCACATATATGTTCCTTAAATTTCCTATTAGTTTTACCAACATAAAATGCCATACAGTTTTGGCATTTAGCTAGATAGACTAAACTTGTAGAATCACAGTTCACATAATTGCTGCATCGATAATTTCTATTAGCAATGGGGTGAACAAACTTAGTCCTTTTTAGTAGATGTTTACAGTATACACATTTGTTACAGGCACAACTGCATTTTCTTTGGCTATTTCAGTTGTTAACGTGGGTTTTACTCCTTACAACATTTAATTTGCATAAGGTTACGACTCCTTTTATAGCCAAAACTTGGATGATTATTAATAATTCCCAGTGGTAGATTTAACAAGCTTAAGATATGCCAGTGCTTTTGTATAACATTTTTAAAATCATATGTATGCCTGTTATATGTAAGAATACATTTCAGTTCATGATTGTTAGTATATTGCTTAGACTCTGTGTTTTTTAATGAGAATAAAGGTCTAGCTGCTGCATTACCTTCTTCAGTAACCAGTAAACCTTCATTCCCTAAGAGATTTTCATATCCCGTTTGTAAAATCACATACTAACACATCAAGTTGATTTGCTAACATCAGTGGTTAATTTAGATGTTTGCAACATTTGTCCCTTAAGTGTATTATGGAAAATATGGGAGGATACATGCTAGATTTATGTTAAGTATTTTTGCTACTATTCTTTCAATGTGCAGTCGTCGTTGTAATACCGCTAGAAGACTGTTCTGAGTGTATATCTAAATATTAATGCCAGTAAAAGGAAATGGTAACTGGAATTTTAAAAACTGAGTAGTGTGTGTTAAATAATTTACAGAGTCATTCAAGTCACCTTTGTTAGAATCCATTATCATCTACAAACTTTTTATAAAACAGTAAGCAATCGTAAAGTATATTACAGTCATTAAAAACATACATATCTTCCCATATGACCGATACAAGGTTTGTGTATTTATTGGCCACAGGTTTACCCATTGTTACACCTTTGCCTTGATGAAAGTATTTATCACAAAAGAAAAACACATTATTAGATAGTATGAGCAATAACAATTCACAGACTGTACTCAAATATGATTTTTTTAGACAGAGATTCTTTGATCAGTTCAATACCTGTATTATTAGTTATTACTATGAATAATGAGTCTACAAGTGTTACAAATAAATAAGAGCTTACATTACATTTCAGATACCATTTAAGTAGCTGTTTCAAAAATCATGACTTTTATAAAGCTACGTGAGTGACTCAAGCAATGTTGTAACATATCTTCTAGATAAAATGAAACAAGTTATACGACCCACCCTTTAGATGAGACAATAGGTCTCATAGGAGGTATTTGTTTATTTTTCTGCATCTTGGGTAGGCCATAAAAAGTGGGTCTTACTGAATTTGGCACATGAAAGTAATTCAGTAGCTCTAAAAATAGTTGACCAGTAAGATGTAAAGTATAAATCTGATTATCAACCCTTTTTATAATACTTTACACTTGATAAAATGAAGTTTGAATATATGCATCAACATCATAAAATCTGAAATAGCATAAAATTGTTCATCCATTATTATCACCGCTCCACCTTTATTGGCACATTTTGTCACTGCCTGTGTGTTGTGAGTCAGTGCATCCAGTGCTGTGTTCTCTCTCTACTCCATGGTTTGTGCAACTGCATGTCTTTAGTCCTAGTTGCCCTCTTCTTTTTCCTCTTGAATTTTGTCTTCTCCTGCCATTGTCCCTCAGAGATGCATTTAAGAGAAAAGGAGAAATTTTAACTGGATCTAGGGTAGACATAACAGTAGCACTGACCATGGGTGTAGAAATGGGTTCCCAATGATCCATAGATGGATGCTTCATAGCCATTTCTGGTTCCTGTTATTGTGATGTACGTAATTATTTGCCACTATATTACCGGTCTTATTCATATAAAGGGATTTGGATTTTGGCCAAGAAAAAAATGTCCCTTTCTTAAAATCATTAATATTCATATTCAGTTTTTGTTTTTTAGTGGCAATAAGACGTTGTTCAAATATTAATGGCTTTTCCATGACAAGTCCTATTCATCTTGCACTGACAAACAGATTGTGTTCAATAATATTGACTTGTAGGTCATTAATTTCATGTTGTAACTCATTCTCAGTGATGAATATGCAGTCTTAAGGTATGACTTTTGTTCCTGCTTCGAATGGCCGTCTTTCTGATTGTCTAACTGAACTTAGACTATTCACTTGCCAACTGAACCTTAAAATGTTGTTTCCTGATAAATT
The DNA here is from genome assembly GCF_019279795.1 of Protopterus annectens. NCBI lineage: Eukaryota > Metazoa > Chordata > Ceratodontiformes > Protopteridae > Protopterus > Protopterus annectens. The sequence continues at coordinate 135,201,644 of NC_056725.1, forward strand.
GCAGCCTTCGTGTGTATCATTACTAACTTCCAGGCATCTCAAAAGCAAAACTTGAACAATGCTGTAATAAAGTAGCTACATTTACAGAAAAAAAAAACTTCCAAAATGCTCAACTGTATAGAACTAAAAAGCCTAAATTGGTTAAAACAGCCTCATCAACTAAGATATACACAGCTTCTCACCATGTATAAAATAATCCAGCATCCGTCCATTTATCCAGCACTAAATCCCATTCTACACATTTATGTTCCCACTCGGCCATTATGATCTAGTGACTTAAACCTCCTCTGTGTCTGCAAACCTATCAGATCTGTTGGGCATGGACTGTACTCATACTATGTTGCTAAGGCCTGGAACTTATTAACTGTTATCTTATATTCAGTACCCTCCCTCCTGTCCTTTAAAACCATTCTGAAAGACTTCCTAGCCAAAATTTGCCTCTGTTCTTGCTCAACCCCAGGATAGATTATATCTCTAAATATGAACAAGTACATATTCATACCTTCTGCCTCCTTACTCCTCCCCTTCTTCACTTTCTTCCTTACTTCAGTCAATTTGTCTTCCCTGACTCTCTATCTAATATACCATAACACTGTTTTCTTTTTCTCCCACTTCATTTTGCAATTCCTGTTTGTATTATACAAACTTGCTTTTAATTTCTCTAAACTAGCTAACATTTCTCTAAATATTAAATCATTTTCATATAAGTTATATCTGTTCTTAACCAATATTTTCACATTATGTCTAATCTGGTATAATTGTTTAAACTGTGCATTTGTTACTGTTTTATATTATTTTTGAAGATTTTAAAATGATTGCTCTTAAAATGTTTTTATAATACTTTGGAGATTTTCTCCCCAAGCCTCGACTGAAAATAGCCACCTAACCATTTGCACTTTCCTGGTAATCAAATATCAATAAATAAATAAATACATAAGTTATGTCCCATTTACATAGGAAGTAGTCAGTTTTAGGCATTGTAAGGTGGTTAGGCCACATATCACACAGATTCTGGAGTGCAGTTCTATGAATGTTAAGAATTTCACAGTTCCAAAATATATGCATCAAATCCACCGTTATCTTTCTTACATTTTTATAAATAGAGATAGACAAAAACATCCTAGCCAGCCTATAATGTGTTTTAAAAATACTTAATTTAGCATTGCTATCCAAATATGAATTTTCTGGACCTTGTAGCATATCTAGGAATAGAATCTAATTTTGCCTGTCCTATTTTTTTTAACCTTGTCTGTTTAGACTGCTGTCCCATTCCAGGCTAAATGTATTTATCTCTACTTGCCTGACACTTAACAAAAATGTTATATATTTGACTAGCCACAAGGAGTTCAGTTCTAGTTTCCATTAGCCAGTTAATTCATAATGGCCAATCTTTCTTCTTCACCAAGTAGTTTAATTTGTTTAAGAACTGCAATCAGCTTGTATACATGCAGAGGTTTAAGAGAAGCAGGAATTGAGTGAGCTATGTAACACTGGATTGACAATGACTGTACAGAAGTTTATATAGGTTCATAGGTTCATAGGTAGGTACTAGGCTATCTGCCCGAAGGCATTTATAAGCCTAGCCAGAATGTGTTGGCTTTCGCCATCCCCTTAGATAAGTTCCCTGTGCCTCTGTCCAGCAGAGCCATTGAAGTGATCCTTGGGGTAAACTTTCTGTTTCCCATCTACTCGTCAAGGTTTCTCTTGAAGAGGGTTAGCCAGGAGCTGTGCCTAATGTAGAATGGAATCTTGTTCTAGAGCATGGGAAGTCTCTGGGACAGGAATCTATCCCTCCAGCACGTCCTATTTATTGTTGTGGTGAGGTTTAGATCCCTGGAGCGTGTGGCTCGAGAGGATATGGTTTTCTTTAGGTGGAGCATGTCCATCAATTCTGGGTTGGACATGGCTTTGTATGTCAGGCAGAGATCATCTCCGAATAGGCGATATGCAACCGAGTACAGCTGGAGTTTCTTCAGTCGAGCTGCATAGGGCATCTGTTTGAGGCCAGTGATCCTCTTGGTGAAGAACTTCTGTGGTCTTTCCAGTTGTTGCAGGTGTCTTGTAAGGTACATCCCAAATGGGGCTTTGTACTCTATGATGGGTCTAATGAGTGATGCGTAGAGGGGACCAATTACCTCTTTTGATCTGGATGCAAACCCTTTTGTGATTAGATGGGCCACATAGAAGGATTTTCTAACCACTTTGGCAATGTGATTATCAAAGGAGAGGTTACCATCTACTTGGGTCCCCAGATCCCTTATTACATCTTCCATATTTAGGGGGCTACCACCTATGTGGTAGTTTGTGGGTACTTTGTTTTTTCCAAAGGGGATGACTATGCACTTTTTGGCATTTAGCTTGAGACCATGGTTTTGACATCAGGTATCTCTCAGTGAGACCCTTTTAGAGGATGTCTGTGTCAGCCGGAAAGTCAATTATAGCCCCTAGTTTGCAGTCGTCTGTGAACTTGGTGAGCCATAGTCCTCCTGTGCTTGCCTGTACCTCTGAGAAGTATATGCCGAACAGCAGGGGTCCTAGGACTGAGCCCTGGGGAATGCCACTTGTAACTGGTTTAGAGTCAGACCTAGCTCCTGCAACTCTTACCATGTGGGTTCTGTCCGTGAGCCAGTCAGTCGGCAACCCATCTCGTGATGTAGGGGTTTATGTTGAGGCTGGTGAGCTTGTCTATAATACCCGAGTGGGGAATGGTGTCGAAGGCCTTTACAAGGTCTAGGTAGGCTGTGTGGACCACCTTTCCTTCGTAGAAAAAGACCTCTGGTATTACACCACAGCAAAAATCCACCATGATAGAGTCCTGTGTCAAAAAAGCAAGCAAATTTAATGAAAAAAGTAAAAATAGCAATAAAATTCCATAGTGATAAAACGATAAGCGCTTTTGGCTATTTAGCCTTCTTCAGATCATTATCTTTTGGTAGCAATGCTTAGCATTTATACTAAAATTGACTTCTAAACCAATCATGTCAATTCATTCTTAGTCTTTATTAGAATATCCAGTAATCTTTCTTTGCACTACTAATTAGCCAATAGCTATGATTTAAAATTGGCACCATAATTATGCTAATATACTATGTTGGCCCATCCTACTTCAGCTATATGCTAATATGCACTTCCCTTCGTAGTGTTTTACTGACTATAAGTGCCGAATGTATCATTCCAATAGATTTCCACTTTGCTGCCATCTAGTGGCCAAAGTGTAGTACTAGCTTTTTAAAAGATTATTCAAAAGCATTTGTTTTATTTTTCTTTCTTTGTCATATATAAACTTACTATAATTAACTTCAACTAACAGGTCACCTTTCTAGCATTTTTATATAAAATCTTCTTTTACAGTTATCTATTTCTCCAGATATACGAAACAATTCTTATCTATGACTATCAAACTATTAAAATATTACTGGCATAGCCAAAAGCATGGTCACTATGTCAGCTCTGCTTCCGTCAGCACAGAAATGCATGAACTGCACATTACAATTTTATATCCCTTTACTACATAAATAGAGAGTCCATTATTCACCAAATAATCTCTAGATATATAAATATATGGAATGACTTTCCTATTCACTGCCTTGATAGAAAACAATGTCCAAATATACCTGTTGTGGAACTATCACTATTATGAAGCGAGAACATGCACACATCCTTGGTGAAAAGCAATATTCAGATCTACCGTACTTTCCATATCAGAATTAATGAATATTATTATACTTATTAAACTTATTAATATGCTTGTTGTTTTGTATTTGATGAACCTAACAAAACTAAAATATATACATTATTATTATGTCATATCAGCTAAAAGGAAAAAAATATAAATATTGGTTTGATCTAAATAAACATAAATAAATTATAAGTCTAGTGATTCTGAGTGGTGATAGTATTCCTTCTAGTTTTTAATATAGGTTTCAATGGAACTATAGTGTTTAATCCAGGGGGACGATTTGCTCTCATGTTAATTATCCAAGATATTTCACGTAGTTCAGTTCGATTATGGACATCTCCTACTCTATTAGTCTGGATAACAGTTTCAATTGCTTTAAAAAGGAAGGAATGAGTCAGATGTTGTGTTATATGCACTGCTAGTGCATTGTTTGGTTTCTTTTGTCGTATATCTCTTAAGTGTCGTAGTATACGATCTTTAAGCTTCTGATCTGTCTTGCCTATGTAAAAAGCATTACATTGACGGAAAGTAGCCAAATACACTAGATGTGCTGTGGTGCAATCAGCATATACATTGAAGTGATATTGTTTATTTCTGTATGTGGAGACAAAGACATTTGAACTGTCAATGTAATAGGTTCATAGGTTCATACTAGGCTATCTGCCCAAGGGCATTTATAAGCCTAGCCCAGAGTTTTGTGGCTTTCACCACCCCTTTAGTTTGAAGGAAACTATGCCCATTATTTTGCTGTGCCTCTGTCAAGCAGTGACACTGAGGTAATCCCTGGGGTATATTTGCGATCTCCCATCCATTGGTCAAGATTTCCCTTGAACAAGGCCAGCGAGGTGCTCTGCCTCACATGTACCGGGATTTTGTTCCACAGCATAGGGAGTCTCTGGGTGATGAATCTGTCCCTCCAACACGTCCTACTAATAACCGTGTCCAGGTTTAAGTCTCCCGCCCTTGTAGTTTTGAGGGATCTAGATTTTTTGAGGTGAAGCATGTTCATCAATTCTGGGTTGGACATGGCCTTGTATGTCAGGCACAGGTCACCTCTGAGCAACGGTGCGACTGAATAGAGCTGGAGTTCCTTCAGTCGGGCAGCATAAGACATATTTTTGAGGCCCTTTATCCTTTTGGTGAGGAACTTTTGGGGCCTTTCCAGCTGCTGCAGGTGTCGGGTCAGATACATTCCGAATGGGGCATTGTACTCAATCATTGGTCTGATGAGTGATGAGTACAGGGGGCCGATGACCTCTCTTGATCTAGATGTGAATCCCTTCATGATCAGGTGGGCAATGTAGAAGGTCTTCCTAACTACTTTGGCAACGTGAGTGTCAAACGAAAGGTTACTGTCAACCTGGGTCCCCAGATCCCTGATAACCTCTTCTGTGCTCAGTGGATTGCCACCTATATGGTAGCTAGGGGTAACCTTGTTTTTCCCGAGGGGGTATGACTATGCATTTCTTGGCATTTAACTTTAGGCCATGGCTCTGGCACCAGTTATCCATTTGTATGAGACTCTTCTGGAGGATATCTGTGTCAGATGTATTCTCGACTATGGCGCCCAGTTTGCAGTCATCTGCAAATTTTGTCAGCCATAACCCTCTTGTGTTTGCTTGTACTTCTGAAAAGTAGATGCCGAACAAGAGTGGGCCCAGGACTGAGCCCTGTGGGACACCACTTGTGATAGGCTTTGAGTCTGACATGGCGCTAGTAACTCTGACCCTGTGGGTTCTGTCACTTAGCCAGTTTGCAACCCATCTTGTGACGTATGGGTTTACATTTAAGCTGATGAGTTTTTGAATGATACCTGAGTGGGGTATTGTGTCGAAAGCCTTTGCCAGGTCGAGGTAGGCTGTGTGGACTGCCTTTCCCTCATCAATGGCCTTGGTGACTGTTTCGAAGAAGTCAACCAAGTTTAAAAGGCATGATCTGCCTTTGACAAAGCCAAACTGGGTTGGATCCAAAGTCTGCAAGTCCCCTATGTCTTTATTTATGAGTTCCATTATGATCCTCTCCATAGCTTTGCAGATCAGGCTTGTCAAGCTGATGGGACGGTAATTTCCAGGGTCGGTGGAGGCACCACCTTTGTGAAGTGGGGCCACAGTTGCCGTGCGCCACTCCTTGGGTACGTATCCTGAGGTGAGGCTAAGATTAAACAGCTGTCCTAACTGTGGGTTTAATTCCTCATTGTGTTCATGGAGCACACAGCTGGGGACACCATCTGGTCCCATGGATGCTGTGTTTTTCGCCTTGGAGAGAGCAGTTCTCACCTGAGCGTTAGAGATGTTTGGGGGGCTACAATCCTCTGGTATAGATATCTCTCCTTTTGGGGGGGAGGGGGGAAGAAGTTTGCACTGAACCTGTCAGCCAATATGTTGGCAATGTCTGTAGGTTCAGTGATTTTTACATCATTTTGAACTAATTCTGAGCATATCTGGGAGTTTCCTCCCAGGTTTCTAACATAGCTAAAGAAGGCCTTATGATTGTCTTTTGAGTCCTTAGCGATTTTTCTCTCAAAATTTGCCTTAGATGATTTTATGAGAGCTCTTAGTTTTTTACTTATAATGATCAAAGGTGTCTTACCTTCTATCTTGTTGTAGCTTCCTCCTTTTGTTGTAGAGCTTGTTTATGGCTGGGGTCCACCAGACTGGACGCTTGCCTTTGGTACAAAGAGTCTTTGTTTTGTTTGGGATTGCCTGATCCATGCAGTCCTGTAGGTGCTGGTAGAAGGCATTTGTAAGTGATTCAATGGCTTGAGTAATGTTTTCCGCCGGGTCGGGGGCCTTAAAAAGAGACCACACTAGTCTTTAGAAGTGTGAAGTCTGCTTTTGAGAAGTTTTTCACTGTGGTCTTTTTTATCTCAGGTGGGGGCGGGATGAGGACCTCCAGTGAGATTAGTTTATGATCTGATCTCACCAGTGAGGGGTATACTTCCGGTGTTGAACATTGTGATCCCATGTTCGTGATGATGAGATCAAGTATGTTTTCACCTCTTGTGGGGATGGTGACTAGTTGTTCCATGGCATTTGAGTTTATGAACTCTAGGAACCTTTTGGCTAGAGTGTTGGGGCTTGAGTAGTGATCCCTGTCTATGTTAGGTAGTTTAAGTCACCTAGTATGATGGTGTTTGGAGATACATTTATCCCCTCCAGTGTTTTCAGGAAAGCTATGTGAGTTTCCTGAGTTTGAGAGGGTGGCCTGTAACATGCTACAAATTGCAGAGCAGTCTTGCCTATGGTTAATTGCACCTGGATGGTCTCCGATGCATCGTGCATTGCCACCAACCTTGAGGTGTGTGTGTCCTTGATGAATATGGACACCCCCCCTCCTTTCTTGGTGTTGTCCGGATTTTGGGGCCGGAACGCATGATATGAGGTAAAACCTGATAGTGCTGGGGTGCTCTCAGGAGCCTTGAACCAGGTTTCAGTCACAGCACAGACATCGATGTTCTCCATACTGAGAAGGGCCTCGAGTGCGTGCATCTTGAGTTTGAGACTTCTGGCATTGAGCAGCATTACCCTTAGTTTTTTTCCTTTTTTGTGTTCTAGGGTGGTAGGTTTAGAATTTGAGCCTTGCCTAAAAAAGGCACTATGGGGGTGGCAAGAGCCTTTGCCAATATCCAGAAGCCCAGGGGTGACAGGTGCAAGCCGTCCCTTGCGAAGCAGCGTGGCTTGTCCAGCATGTCATCCCAGGCAGACAGACATTGGATCCCCTTTGAATGACACCAGAGTTTAAGCCAATTATTAAAGCTGATCATCTTATCTCTGTATTGTGGCATCATTCTTGGTGAAGGTAAGATACTGCTCAAGGTCAGGGTCATACCTGCCTAGGCTACATAATCAGAGAGCTCCTCAATGTCTCTTTTCATGTAGTCCAAGGAGGTACGTCTCAGGTCGTTAACACCAGCGTGGACAATGACTGAGTCGTACTTGTACCTGCTGTTGAGAGACCTGAGTGCTTGCGTTATGTGGCGGATTCTAGCGCCCGACAGGCAGCTTACTGTGACCTTCTCCTTACTCAATCTGGTGAGCGGGACGTCAGTGTGTCTGACTATGGAGTCACCAATGACGAGTGTGTCTGGCATTGTGTTTGGCCTTAAGGGCTGTGACTGTTTGGCACACTGACTGTGTGGTCTATGTGTTGCATGTGTTGTGTCCTGAGGTGGTAGTTGTTTGGGTGTCTGCTTTGGTGGCCTCTGCTGTTTTGGTAGATTTTTGATCAGAGCCTCCGAGTATGTCTTTGTGTGTTTATGTGTATGATTTGAAGTTGTGATAGTACTATGTGAGACTGGGTATGAGGCTGGGTATGTGGTGTGTGTGGTTACCTTCTCCTCCTGTCTGGTCTTGCCAGTCCTATGTTGAGTTTGGCTGTATAGTTGCATCTCTCGCATGTATTTGTGTTTTGTGGGAGAAGGAGAGGGTTGTCTATGTACATGAGGCAATTGTAACATTGCCTCAATATTCCCAGGTTCACCAGCTGAGCAGGAGAGGACACTAGCAACTGATCCCTCGACATGCTAGAAGGAATAGACAAAAACTTAAAAAAATACTCCGGGGGATGTGGGTGATCGAGAAAGGGGTTTTAGGCTGGTGGGGTACTATCTATAATAAAAGTGCTATATCAAAGTGAAAAAGTACTGTAGGAGCAAGTGCTAGGCTTTACAGATAGAGAATAGTCTACTTAGGAATCAAGTAGAGCTGAACTTTTTAGTTATAGGATACGCTGGTTTGATCAGTAGTACAGTTCAAGGAAGGCTGTTTTAAGGGAAAATTTGAAGAGTGGACTTTAGGTAGCCCGAATAGTTTAACCTTGATTAACGGCCGCTGCTCTTTTGTGCTCCTGTAGCAACTCCGCGCTAAATCGGGCTAACGCGCGCTTTAGCGTGCTTTATAGCAGGGGGTTGAAAAGAGCTAGGAATTGACCCAAAATGGCCAATGGACTACTAGTTACTGGCTTGTACCACTCCGAAATGGACGAATAGGCTGCTCAGTGCTTCCCACTCCCACTGGTAAGCAAAGAAGCTTCCCTTTTCCAAATATGGATATGGAACAGTTTCAGGAACCAAGACAAAGCCCAGGGATCAGCAAACTCTGATACTGGACTATTCTAGTTCAGCAAGGCGGGAAAACAAGAGATATTTTTTGTTTTTTTTTTTTTCAGATAGAGAAGAAAAACAGTAAATAAATGCTTTAAATGCTATGAATCGGCTAGCGCACTTGAGTGTGTAGCCTACAGATACAATTTGCAACAATTAGAAACTTTAAAGTGCGAAAACAGTTAAACAGTTAGGACACAGAAAAATCACTTAAAATGCAGTAGAAACAGGCGAAAATGTAGTCGCTAGACAATAAACAGTAGAAAAGCCACAAAAATTGTACTTATATCAGGAAAAAGTCACTCTTTTGCTCTCTGCTGCTTGAATCACTCTGCAGGACACCACGAGGAGCTGTGCTGAGTTGATATCAAGCTAAAAAGGCGCGCTTTAGCGTGCTTTATAGCAGGGGGTTGAAAAGAGCTAGGAATTGACCCAAAATGGCCAATGGACTACTAGTTACTGGCTTGTACCACTCCGAAATGGACGAATAGGCTGCTCAGTGCTTCCCACTCCCACTGGTAAGCAAAGAAGCTTCCCTTTTCTAAATATGGATATGGAACAGTTTCAGGAACCAAGACAAAGCCCGGGGATCAGCAAACTCTGATACTGGACTATTCTAGTTCAGCAAGGGCAAGATTTACATCTACTACATTTAAAAGTGCCCCTTCTGTCTGAACATATATTTTGTGTGGTGGTGCCATCTCTATTGCATAAGAGTCTTTTCAATTTTTTCTTGTTTTTATACTGAAATCTCGGTTGCTCTCCTAGTATATGTTTAATTTTCTCATCCATTGTTAATATTGACCAATGTTTTCTTATTATATCACATATCTATTTATTGTCTGAACTATAAGTTAACAGACAATTTAACTGTGGAATATGGTTATTAGAAACAGTGGCTTGCTGTGAGGAAGTGTTCTTCTTGGAGAAATAAGGTTGGCCTCTGCCTTTCCTTATTTCCTGGAAATTTTGTTTGAGTCTTAAATTTTTATCTGAGTAGGACCTTTCCTACTTTGCATTGTTCTTCAACAAATTCCTCATCTTTAGTACATAATCTAGATGCCCGTAGGACTTGATTTTCATAGATGTTTTTAAAAATATGCCCAGGGTGCATACTTTGTTTATGTAAATAATGGTTTCTCCAAGTGTCTTTCCTATGGATGCTTGTATTTATGCCTTCCTTAGAATCTAGATGGACTTTTACATCCAAAAGATCTATTTTTTGATATGAAGAACTTGCTTTAAATATAAGAAAATTGGTACTTCCATTAATGCAATCGACGTAGCTACTCAGCTCTTCCATCTTTCCTTGCCATAAGATAAAGACATCATCAACAAAACAACCATAGTATAGTTGATGTGGGAGCCATATGTTATTTTCCGAGAAGATGGTTTCTTGCTCTCATTTTGCTAATACCAAGTTTGAATAACTATTAGCACATGGCGTACCCGTGGCTACTCCCCATGTTTGTAAATAGAAGTCTTCTCCATACATAAAGATGTTGTTTTCTAGAACAAATTCTAGCAGAGCACATGTTGGATCTACTGCTATATTGTGTTTTCTTAGGAAAGTATTAATAGCATGCAAACCATAGTCATTAGGAATAACTGTGAACAAACTGGTAATGTCCATGGTTACCAATATAAGATTTTCAAACACTGTCAAGTGTTTAGTTTGTTTGAAAAAATCACTCAAAGCCGGAGAGTCAATTATAGCCCCTAGTTTGCAGTTGTCTGCGAACTTGGTGAGCCATATTCCTCCTGTGCTTGCCTGTACTTCTGAGAAGTATATGCCGAACAGCAGGGGTCCTAGGACAGAGCCCTGGGGAATGTCACTTGTAACCGTTTTAGAGTCAGACCTAGCTCCTGTAACTCTTACCATGTGGGTTCTGTCCATGAGCCAGTTGGCAACCCATCTCGTGATGTAGGGGTTTATGTTGAGGCTGGTGAGCTTGTCTATAATACCTGAGTGGGGAATGGTGTTTAAGGCCTTTGTGAGGTCTAGGTAGGCTGTGTAGACCACCTTTCCCTCATTTATAGCCTTAGTAACTGTCTCAAAGAAGTCCATCAGGTTTAGGAGGCATGATCTGCCCTTTACAAAGCCGAACTGGGTTGGGTCCAGTGTTTGGAGGTTTCCAATGTCTCTGTTAATGAGATCCATGATGATGCGCTCCATAGCTTTGCAGACCAAGCTAGTCAGGCTTATAGGGCGATAGTTCCCGGGGTCAGTTGTGGCTCCACCTTTGTGGAGTGGAATAACCGTTGCTGTGCACCACTCTGTGGGTATGTAGCCTGTGGAGAAGCTGAGTTTAAACAGTGTGTTTAGGTGAGGAGTTAGTTCATCTTTGAGCTTGTGTAGGACACAGCCTGGGACACCGTCTGGTCCCATTGATACTGTGTTTTTGGCTTTGGAGAGGGCTGTTTTAACCTGAGTGTCTGTGATGTCAGGGGCACTACATTCTTCTGGTATATTTATGGGCCCTTTTGTGGGTGAGAGGGGGGTGAAGTTTGCACTGAACCTGTCTGCCAGGATGTTGGCTATATTGGTCAGTTCAGTGTATTTTGTACCATTCTGCACTAACTCTGAGCAGATCTGAGAATTGCCACTTAGATTCTTGACATAGCTAAAGAATACCTTGTGGTTATCTTTGGAGTCCATGGCAATTTTTCTTTCGAAGCTAGCCTTGGATGATTTTATGAGGGAACGTAGTTTCTTGCTGATACTGATCAGGGATATCTTTCCTTCTTGGGATTTTATTCTTTTCTCTACTAGTTTCCTCCTTCTGTTGTGTAGCTTGTTTATGGCAGGGGTCCACCAGACTGGTTTCCTTTTCTTGGAGGAGTGAATCTTGGTTTTGTTTGGGATAGCATGATACATGCATTCTTGTAGGAGCCCGTAGAGTGCATTAGTCAAGGATTTTGCAGCTTGGACAGTGTTATCCTTTAGCATGGGGGTTTTGAAACTTCCCACCTCAGTCTTCAGTAACGTGAAGTTTGCTTTTGAAAAGTTTTTCATGGTGGTTTCTTTGACCAGGGGTGGTGGCGGAATGTGGATATCCAGAGTGATTAATTTATGGTCAGAGCTAACCAGCGAGGGGTTGACCTCCGGTGTGGAACACCTGTCGCTTATGTTGGTGATGACCAGGTACAATATGTTTTCACCTCTGGTGGGGGTGTTAACCAGTTGATCCAGGGCGTTTGAGTTTATAAATTCTAGGAAATGTTGGGCCAGGGAGTTCGTACTTGAGTAGTTCTCCCAGTTAATGTTTGGATAATTGAAATCACCCAATATCAGGGTGTTTGGTAGGACCTTTATGTTTCCCAGTGTTTCCAAGAATGCGGAGTGGGGGTCCTGGGGCATGGTGGGTGATCTGTAGCAAGCTATAATTTGAATAGCAGTTTTGCCCGTTGTTAGTTGCACGTGGATGATCTCTGAAGCATCATGCTGTGCCACTAACCTGGAGGTGTGGGTTTCCTTGATGAATATGGATACTCCCCCGTCTTTTGTATTTCGGTCCGGGTTTTGTGGCCGAAGTGTATGGTACGAGTTGTAGCCTGGTAGTGCTGGGGTACTTTCTGGACCTTTAAACCAGGTTTCTGTTACTGCACATATATCGATTTTCTCCATACTGAGGAGTGCCTCTAGTGCGTGCATTTTGAGGTTTAGACTTCTGGCACTGAGCAGCATTACCCTCAGTTTTTTGTTACTTGTGCTATTTACGGCGGTGGGTTTGTCTTTTGAGTCTTGCCTAAAAAAGGCACTATGGGGGTGGCACTTGGCCAGTATTCGAAAGCCCAAGGGTAACAGGTGCAAGCCGTCTCTAGCAAAGCAGCGGGGCTTGTCGAGCATGTCATCCCAGGCTGATAGACACTGGATCCACTTTGAATGACACCAAAAGCTTAGCCAATTTTTGAAATTGATAATTTTTTCTCTATACCGTGGTATCATTCTTGATGAGGGCAGGATGCTAGTCAGGGTCATACCAGCCTAGGCTATGTGATCAGAGAGCTCCTCCATGTCTCTTTTCATGTAGTCCAGGGAGGTACGGCTCAGGTCATTCACACCAACATGGACAATGACAGAGTCATATTTGTACTTGTTCTGGAGTGACCTGAGTGCTTGTGTTATGTGGCGGATCCTGGCACCCAACAGGCAACTTACAGTAACCTTCTCCTTGTTCAGCCTAGTAAGTGGGACGTCAGTGTTGCCTGACTGTAGAGTCACCTATCACTAGTGTGTTGGGTATGTCATTTTGCCTTAAGGGCTGTGATTGTGTAGCACACTGGTTTTGTGAAGTATGTGTTTCATGGTTTGTGTTGGGGGGGGGGGTGGAGGTTTCTTGGATGTCTACTTTGGAGGTCTCTTTTGCTTTTGCAGATTTTTATTTAGAGCCTCCGAGTATGTTTTTGTGTATTTGTGTGTGTTTTTTGCCAGTGCTGGTTTCATAGGTCTATGTGAGACTGGTGGTGTGATGCAAGTAATTCCCTTCTCCTCTTGACTGCCTGGTCCAGTCTTGGGGTGAGAGAGCTTAGCCTCCAGTTTGGCTGTATAATTGCATCTCTCACATGTATTAGTGTTTGTGTTAAATGTGATATATAGTGTTTGTAACTGAGAATATGTCAGTATGGTTTGTTTTCATTTATATACATGTATGATTGCTTGTGTCATAAGTGATAACTCGATAAAGATGATTAAAAAATAATTGCAATCAGCTGTCTGTATAACTGCTTAAGACACCACTGTCCCCATACCTAGCATCAAACTGCTCCCAACTCAAAGGTTTCCCTGTGTTCATCATCTGCTCCTAGCATTAAATGTTGTTGTTTTTGTTTCATATTCAAGCCCATTCTAAGGGGTCTTCACCACTTACTTAAGTTTATTGGTGGTATTTCTTTCTTCCTTCCTTCTTTCTGTTTTTGTCTTCTTCATTTTTCTTCTTCTTCTTAAAATGTGTATCAGCCGTGAATTCCCACCTATCCATTCCCCTTTTTCCATTCAACATTGCATTGTTGCATCTTTTCTGGCAACCTTACAGTTCAGTTTTTAAAAGCTTAAAATACTTTTTCTCTTCATGCCATCATATATAATTCAAAATCGGGGACTACTAACCTACCATGCAGTTGGAGTAGTGTTAGAATCTTCCAACTAGCCCCTAGTTCCTCACCCTGACAAAGGACATTTGTCACCTTATTTTTAATTTAGACAGAAAAAGTACAGTTGGGTACACTTACCATAAATGTAGATGTTCGAGTGTATTCACTGTTGCAGTCATTACATTTGGGTTATCTGACTGCAGATAGCCCTCAGCCGGCCAGAATATCAAAGTCTTGGGTCCTGCATCGGATGCTGTCTCTCCTTCCATGACGTCAGGTAGTCAGGGGTATAAAACATGCAACCGATGCCATTACATCAGTTTGTCTTGCCCCAGATGTCAGGTGCCCCCATAATGGGAAGCAATTTTATATAAACATATATATATATATATATATATATATATATATATATATATATATACATACACATACATACACACATATATATATATATATATATATATATATATATATATATATATATATATATATATATATGTGTGTATATATAAGGTTACACCCCCAACAAAAAGCAAATACACCAGAAAGCTGTAATACACTAAACAAGAATAAAGGTATAGCCAAGAGAAGTCAGGAGGCTGGAGGGAGAGTAACCAGGACTGCAACAGTGAATACACTGGAGCATCTACATTTATGGTAAGTGTACACAACTGTGCTATGTTCTTCGTGTTTCACTGCTGCAGTCATTACATTTGGGTAGATTCCCAAAGCTAAGGAAGGGAGAAGGAAGTTAGAGAGCATTAGGACCAGCTATTAAGCCCTGCAAAACTGTAGTGGCAAAACCAGATGTTCTTCATCTCACATTGCTGCAGTCCTAACACTTGGGTAGTCCGCTGTCCCAGTCGGCCCGAATACCAAAGTATAAGGCTGACGTCGGTCAAGGCGCATTTGTCTGACATCAGGACGTCAGGGTACAAATGCGCATGACCGACGTCATATCCTCAGTCTTTTTTGCCGCATGGTCCGATGCAGAAGCAGTATTGCGAGTGCAGGTTGGCGTTCTGAAATTTTCTGAAGTCGGAGTTTCAGACCGAATCAAAGTTGGCTAAGTACCCCGTTGGGGAATATTTTGGTTTTTCTTGCCTCAGTATTTAACCGGATGTCAGAAAAAGTGAATAACTGTATTTCTTGTGGGAAACAGATACCTCATAGAGATTACCATACATTGTGTATACCTTGCTTAGGGCCTGAGCACGACGTTGTTGGCTGTCGCTCTTGTGCTAGATTTAACAAACGCACTATTAAGAGAAGATTAGATTGTGCCAGGTTAGTTTTTGGAAGCGTTGTAATTACAACATACCGTCGGATGCTCCGCGCCCGCTTCTAAAAAGCGCAAAGACAAAGCAGCGAAGCCTAGGGTAGAAGAACCGTCTGTCCCGGACGTCGGTTCTTTAGAGGGCTCGGTGGAGCCGGTGGTTCTACCAGAAGTTCCTTTGGATTCTCAGGGAGAGACTTTACTGTTACAAGATGTGTCCTCTCAGGAGGTAGGCCAGGCTGAAGGGGCTTCTCAGGTGGCTGTTCTCCCCTCCCTTCCTAAGGTGGTTAGGCCCTCCCCTTCTGTTTCCAAGGCTCCTTCTAGAGGCCGGCCAGGGTTAACTTCAGTGGGGGTCTCCCCTAGTTCTTCAGGGTCTCTGCCTAAGAAACATATGCTTAAAATGGCAGAAGATTTGATTACTATGATTAGAGGTTCTTTACCCCCCCCCCTGATAAGAGGCCTAGGGTGGAATCTGAGCTTGAGAGTTTTGAGCAGTGTTCGGAGGCTTCTGGGTCGTTGGCTGAAGACTTGCAGGAGTATCCTCCTTATTCTGATTCTGATGTAGATGACTCTACACCTTCGGCTTCTCCTCCTGAGGATTTTTCTTTTTCAGAGACTCTTCATTCCATGAGGGAGCATTTTAAATGGGAAGGTCAAGATTTCTCTGATTCTAGGAAAAGGCTTAGGGAATTTTGTTTCTACCCCAGCATAGGCCTTTAGCTATACCTCCTGTTCTGGATGTGGTAGAGGATGTTTTTGCAGAGGCTTCCCTGAACCCTGATTCTTTGCCTCCTGCCCCAGTTAAACCGGACAGGTATTATAGGGTGCCTGAAGCTCATAAGTATCTTTTTAAGAGTCCTAGGGCAGACCCAGAAACTGTTTCTCAGGGCCCTAAAGGGGTTAAGGCTTCTGTTGTTAAAAATCCTGTTCCTTCCGATAAAGAGGCAAGGGCTTTGGATAGATGGGGGAAAAAGGTGTATACTTCTTCCACTTTAGCCATGAGGGCTTTGAATTGCCAGTTTCACATGTTGAAATACCAAAATTATCTCCTTTCACAACTGAAGTCTAAGGTAGATGCTCTGGCGGAAGGTATTGAGTGTAAAGAGTTGCAGGATTTGGTTCATGTTTCTGAACAGGTGGGTAAGCATTCCTTGCAATGTGGTTTTGATGCTGTACAGGCCTCTTCGAGGGTGGCAGCCACTGGTTCTGTTCTTCGCAGGCACGCCTGGCTGAGGGATCAGAATTTAGCTGAACATGTAAAGACAAGGATTTTAGATGCTCCTTTACAGTCTGATGTGTTGTTTGGTGCGCCTGTGGAAACAGTTTAAAAGAAAATGGAGGACAAGGCTAAGTCTATGCAGACTGTTAAAGATTTTTTGCAGGTTCAGCCTCCAAAGTTTAGTAGAAATTGGCCTACTAAGGGGTGGACTTATCCTTCTTATGATTCTCAGTCTAGGGGTAGATCTAGACGTGGTAGGGGCAGAGCTCAAGGTTCTTTTAGGCCTAGAACAGGCAGTTCGCCTGCCCAGTCTTCTGGTGAGGGCAGGGGTCAGTCCTTTCGTAAGCAGACCCAATGACTTGCCTTTTCAGCTGCCAGAGCCTTCTCGTCTGGCAGCACCTTTGGGAGGAAGGCTGGCACTTTTCAAAGAAAATTGGAGTGTTATTACCCAAGACAGATGGGTATTGGATATCGCTCACCACGGTTACAGGTTTTATTTCCATACCTTGCCTCCATTCAAAGGCATGCCAGACATTCCTCCTATACAAAGAAAAGAGGCTCACAAGCAAATTTCTCTGTTGCTCCAGATAGGGGCCATTCAGCCGGTTCCTGTGCCAGAAAGGGGCCTAGGATTTTATTCTCGCCTGTTCCTAGTACCAAAAAAGGGGAACACGTGGAGACCAATTTTGGATTTGTCTATCCTCAACACTTATTTGGACATTCCCAAGTTCAAAATGTTGACGTTACAACAGCTTTTACCTCTGCTGGGCAAAGATCACTGGATGGTAACTTTAGATCTCAAGGAGGCTTACCTTCATGTGCCTATCAGACTCAGTTGCAGGAAGTATCTGCGTTTCGAGCTGGAAATTCACATTATCAGTTCTCTGCATTGCCCTTTGGCTTATCTACTGCGCCCAGAGTATTCACAAAAGTTCTGGCTCCAGTTGTAGCTTTTTCAGGCTAAAAGGAATACAAATCTATCCTTACTTGGACGACTGTCTGATTCTGGCTCAAGAAAAGGACGAGCTTCTTCAGCATCTGGAATATGTGATAGCAGTGCTAAGATGCCTGGGGTATTCTGTGAACGAAATAAAGTCCAGTCTAGTACCCTCTCAAGACATGTGCTTTCTGGGTGTGAGACTGAATACAGCAGCCCAGATGGCCTTTTTAACCCCGGACAAACAAAAGAGTCTATCCCTTTACTTCCATCAACTATCTCATCAGTCCGTGCTGACTGCAAGGACAGTCCTTCAAGCATTAGGGTTCATGGCATCTTGTATTCTGGTGCTTCCCAATGCCAAACTGCATATGAGGAAGCTGCAATGGTATCTAAAAATGTATGGACACAGCACTGCCAGGATTTGGACACTGTCATTCCAATAATACCTTGCATTCAAAAGGAATTTTTGTGGTGGGCTCAGGAATGTCACCTAAACAAGGGACTCTCTGTGACCCGGCCAGAGGCGAGTCAGATTCTAACGACAGATGCCTCAGACATAGCTTGGGAGCTCATCTGAATGGAAAGTGGATACAAGACAAGTGGCCTGCCAGACTACAGCATCTACATATCAACATGAAGGAGATGTTAGCAGTCCAGTTTGCATTAATGGCTTTCAAGGAGTTACTTCTTCCAGGGCAGGTGTTGATTCTAACAGACAACGCTACTGTCATGTGGTACATCAACAAGCAAGGGGGAACACATTCTTATCCTCTATGCAGGCAAGCAATGATTTTGTGGGAGACTGCGCTCAGCTTGCAGCTAAATCTACAGGCAAGGTTTCTGCCAGGAGCACAGAACTCCTTAGCAGATGTGTTAAGCAGGCAAATCATGGATCCCCACGAGTGGAAACTGGATCTTCATGTATTTCGACAATTGACAGTGTCCTGGGGAACTCCAGACATAGATCTGTTCGCTTCTCCACTAAACCACCAGCTGCCAAAGTTTTGCACGAAAAGGTTTCATCACACAGCTTGGAAAGTGGATGCTCTTTCGTTCAGTTGGGAAAATCTTCATGTGTATGCCTTTCCTCCTCTGCCTCTCCTCCCAAAGGTACTCCTAAAGGTCAGACAAGACAAGCCAAGGATGATTTTGATAGCTCCAGATTGGCCTCGGCAACACTGGTACCCATTACTGAGGAATCTCGTAAGGAAGCCTCCATGGCCTTTACCTTTAATTCCACACCTTTTGTCTCAGAGGGACTGTCATCTCCTCAATGTCAAGCTTCACTCTCTTCATCTAACAGCCTGGCATATTCTGTTTTGAACCACAGCAGGTCTCAACTTCCTCAACAAGTTTTGAATGTGATTATGGAAGCCAGAAGGCCTAGTACACGTAAAGTGTATGCAGAAAAATGGAAGAGATTTTTATTTTGGAGTGCAGCAAAGGATTTGGATGTTTCAGAGCCTAATTTGAGTGTGGCTCTTCAATATCTTACTGAGTTATTGGACAAAGGTTTGTCTTTCTCTTCCATTAAGATTCATGCTGCAGCAATTTCAGCTCACTATGATTGTGACCCACCATTGTTTTCTCATCCTTTGTTCAAGCAATTTCTTAGAGGGGTAAAGAATATCAGACCCCCACGTAGAGCTCCTACTCCTGCTTGGGACCTCAATTTTGTGTTGGAGAAACTTACTCTACAACCTTTTGAGCCTGGCTACTGCTGAATTGAAATACTTGTCATGGAAGACTGCTTTTTTGTTGGCCATTACTTCTGCAAGAAGGGTTTCTGAATTGCAGGCCCTTATGGCGGTTGAGCCTTTTTTGATTTTTCATAAGGATAGGGTATCATTACGTACTAATCCTTCATTTATGCCTAAGGTGGTTTCTAGTGTGGCTTTAAACCAAACTATTCATTTGCCTACTTTTTATGCAAATCCCCAAAATAAGGGGGAAAAGATTTTGCACACTTTAGATGTACACAGACAGTTGCGTTATTATTTAAGCAGGACTAGGGATTTTAGGCAGTCTCAGCAGTTGTTTGTTTCTTTTGCTTTGAGTTCCCAGGGCAAGCCTGTGTCAAAACAAACTATATCTAAGTGGATTGGGTTTTGCATTGCATTCTGTTATTCCCATCATGGCAAGGAGATTCCAGCTGGGATTAGGCCTCATTCCACGAGGGCTACTGCCACTTCAACAGCATTTCTAAGGGGTGGGAACTAAGGATATTTTGGAGGCAGCTACTTGGAGTTCAGTGCATACTTTCTCCAAGCATTACCACCTTCCTCTCTATTCTAAATCCAGGGCTGGTTTTGCCACTGCTGTGTTGCAGGGCATTTTGGCAGCTCCTGCTTCATTATAGTTTAGCCATCCTCCCTTACCTCTGCTTTGGGATTCTACCCAAGTGTTAGGACTGCAGCAATGTGAGATGAAGAACATAGTACAGTTTTGTACCTACCATAAATGTAGATGTTCAAGATCCACATTGCTGCAGTCCAATTTACCTCCCTCCTTCCCTCTGTGTTTAGGGGTGGTTGTGTGGGTGGGGTTCTATTTTGTAAATTTGTATATATTGTACATATATTAGGTACAGGAGTGTTTGGTGTTTTTTGGTTTTGGCTTTATCTTTTTAGGGTCTTCTGACATCTGGGGCAAGAAAAGACTGAGGATATGACGTCGGTCATGCGCATTTGTACCCTGACGTCCTGATGTCAGACAAATGCGCCTTGACCGACGTCAGCCTTATACTTTGGTATTCGGGCCGACTGGGACAGCGGACTACCCAAGTGTTAGGACTGCAGCAATGTGGATCTTCGAACATCTACATTTATGGTAGGTACAAAACTGTACTTTTTGGATTTAGAAAAAATAGGCAAGTGGTAATGTATGTACAGAGCTCCTGGTAGCAGCTTCTAGGATGTCCCTGGTAGGGACACCTCTGCGAAAGGCTGTAGAGGGTAGATGCAGCCCTGGTGGAATGTGATCTTATCCCCTGTGGGGTAGGTTTTCCATGGTGCATATAGCAGAAATAAATGCAGTGGCCTATCCACTTAGAAATGGTTTGATTTGAAATGGCCTTCCCCTCTGCCCCTGCAGCAAAGGCAACTAGCAGCTGTTCAGTTTTTCTGAGAGGCTTAGTCCTGTCCAAATAAAATCTAAATTGTCTGTGCACGTCCAAAGAGTCCAGTATTCATTCTCCTTTGTTCTGTGGATTAGGAAAAAAGGTTGGCAAATGAATGGACTGGTTAAGGACCACACTGGATACCACCTTAGTCATAAAGAAAGGATTGGTCCTGAGGGACACCCTGTCAGCATGGAATATGATGAAGGGCTCCACTGCCATGAGGGCCTGTAATTCAGACACTCTTCTTGCTGAAGTGATGGCTAGAAGGAAGGCTGTCTTCCAAGAAAGGAATTTCAACTCTGCAGTTGCAGCTGGCTCAAAAGGAGGTAGAGTGAGCTTTTCCAATACAAAGTTACGGTCCCAGGCTGGAGTAGGGGCTCTCCTGGGTGGTCTTAAATTTTAGGCCCCTCTGAGGAATTGTTTCAACAGGGGGGAGCGAAGAGGGGAGGCTGAGTATTGTAATGTGCTGAAATGGCTGAGGCATGAATTTTAATTGATGAGAAGGAAAGGCCCTTGTGGAGCATCTATGTTAAGTATTGAAGAATATGCGGTAAGCTGGGCACTGTTGTACCCATCCCCTGAGTCTGGCTCCAGGAACAGTATATTTTCCAATTTTCAGCATAGGATTTTCTAGTACTAGGCCTCCTTGCCTCCGGAATGACATCTAGCACCTGCTTACTGAGGGATGCTATTGGAGAGCTCAGGGAATTAGCCAGGCTGCAAGGTTCAGGGTTTGAAGCTGGGGGTGCAGAATCTGGCCCTCCTGCTGGACATCAGGGAAGGGGTCTGAGGCAGGTGCCATGGTTTCAGCAGTGACATACTGTGCAAGAGGGGGTACCAGTGCTGGCATGGCCAGTCTTTTGCCAATCAGTATTGTCCTTGGTTTGTCCTGTTTGATCTTTAGCAGAACTTTTGAGGGGAGAGGCAGAGGGTGGGATGGCATAAACTGAGAGGTTTTCCCAGGTGAAGGACAGGGCATCCACTTTCCAAGCCTGACTGTCGGAAGTCCTTGTGCAAAATTTGTCCAATTGGTAGTTCTGAGGGGAGGCAAACAGGTCTACCTCTGGGTTCCCCCATTTGTTTCTCAACATGTTTAATATCTTTGGTTCCAGTTTCCGCTCGTGGGTCCGTGAGATTTCTGCTTAGGTCATCTGCCAGTGAATTTAGCTTGCCTGACAGGAATTGAGCTTGTAGGTGCACTTGGTAGCTCAAGGCTGTGTTTCACAGAGCCATGGCTAGTCTGCAGAGAGGATACGAGTGGGTTCCCCCCTGCTTGTTTATGTACCACATAACAGTGGTGGTGTGTGTCTTTACCAGTAATTGTCCTGGAAGGATGTGGTCCTTGAAGGCTGTCAGGGAATTCTGTACAGCTAACATTTCTTTTTGATTGATATGCAGGTGCATCTGACTCTGGTTCCATTTGCTTTGAATGCACTGCCCTGCCAAGTGAGCCCCCCATGCATAGTCTGATGCGTCTGTTGTTAGGGTTTGAGCGGCAGGGGGTAGAGTGAATGGCAGTCCATTGTTTTGGTAACACCAAAGGAAACTCTGTCTTTATAAAGGAATGATAGGAATCATTGACTCCAGGTCTTGAGAATGTTGACAGCATAGACTTTTTAGATACCATTCAAGTTTCCTCGTATGCAGTCTTGCATATGGAATTAGTAGAATGGAAGAGGCCATGAACCCCAGGGCTTGCAGGATTTTCCTTGCAGACAGCTGGGTCTTTGTGGCCAGTAGTTTGAAGTAGGCTGTCAGACTTGTTTCTCTGGTGTGAGGTAAGCCATCTGGGAAGTTGTATTCAAGCTTGCTCTCAGGAATGCAATTTGTTGGCAGGGTATTAGATGAGATTTCTTTTCGTTTATGGTGTACCCCAGTGAGGTTAGAAGTTTCTTTACAAATGCCAGATGATTTAGTAGCATGTCCTGGCTTTCTGCCTGAATTAGACAATCATCGAGGTATGGGTATATTTGAATATTTCTTTGCCTGCAAAATGCAATGACTGGAGCTAGGCACTTTGTGAATACCCTGGGCGCCGTAGATAAGCCAAAGGGAAGTGCAGAGAACTGATGGTGCATGGAGCCTGCTCTGAAGTGTAGGTATTTCCTGCAAGATTCCCTTACTGGAATGTGCAGGTAAGCTTCCTTTAAGTCTAAGATTGCCAACCAGGCATCTTTGCCTAGCATAGGAAGCAGCTGATGAAGTGTTAGCATTCTGAATTTTGGGATTACCAAAAAGGTGTTTAGAATAGAGAGGTCCAGGATTGGACGCCAGGAGCTGTCTTTTCTCGGTACCAGAAAATGTCTTGAGTAAAGCCCTTGTCCCCTTTCTTCTGCTGGGACAGGCTGAATAGCTCTGATACTTAGAAGAGAGAGAGAACCTGCTGTTGAGCCTCTGCCCACTGATTTGGGGGTAGGTCTGGCCAACCTTATGGGGTTGGTAAGGTGTGGAAGTGGAATCTGTATCCTTGGGAACCTATATTTAAAACCCATTTGTCCTGAGTAATGAGTTCCCAGTTTTTTGCATGCAGGGCGGTCTCTCCCCCTAAGGGAGCAGGGGAGTAGAGCAGGGCTTGGATGGTTTAAGGTTAAGTCATTGTGACAGTTTTCCATAGGGTGTTTCTTACTACTTCCAGCTTTGGAAGTGGGAGCCCCCCACTGCTTAGGTCTATGAGTACCATGGGACTGTAGCCTAGGTGGTCTACTGTTCTTGGATTTGGACTGAGAAGGCCTGGAAGAGACAGGAAAGGACCAGTTCTTAGAAGGCCAATGCCTACTGAATCTGGGAGACTGTACTCGCAGGAAATCTTTAACAGTATGCATAGATTTAGCTTTTTCCTCCATCTTTTTAAGGACGACTTCTGCTTTGTTGCCAAACAGGCGGTCTTGGTTTAAGGGAGCATCCAGTAATTTAGCTTTAACATGATCTGGCAAATTCTGCTCCTTAAGCCTAGCATGCCTTCTAAGAACAGACCCAGTGACAGCAGCCCTGCAAGATCCTTCTAAGGAGGCAAAACCACATTGCAAAGTATGTTTACCAACTTGTTCAGCAGAATGCATTAAATCCTGTAATTCTTTATTTTCAGCACAGTCCGGAATCAACATCATTTTCTGTTTAAATAGTCCCATAATATTCTGCTGGTACTTTAACATACGAAACTGGCTATTTAAGGCCCTAATGGCCAAAGTAGCAGAAGTGTATACCTTCTTACCCCATATGTCCAAGGCCCTGGAATCTCTTTTAGAGGGGGTAGGGTTTTTGGCAGTAGTAGCCTTAATGCCTTTAGGTCCCTGGGAAATGGTCTCTGGGTCCGCAGTAGGATTCTTGAAGAGGAACTTGTCAGAGTCAGGTACACTGTAATACCTGTCAGGTTTCCTGGGAGCTGGAGGTAAGGTGTCTGGGGCCATATTCCAAGAAGGCATCATCTACAATGTCCATGACAAGAGGGATAGCTAAAGGCCTGTGTTGAGCTAGGAGTAAGAATTCCTTAAGCCTTTTTTTGGAGTCAGAGTAATCCTGGCTTTCCCAGCAGAAATGCTCCTTAAGAGTGTGCAAGGTCTCACCAAAGGAAAAGTCTTATGGAGGGGAAACAGAGGGAATGGAGTCCTCTGCATCAAAATCCTCATATGTAGATAAGGGCAAATCCTGGTAATCAGAAGAAACAGAAATTTCAGAATCCTGATCAGAAGAATCAGAAGGAAAATAAGTTCTAGGTCTCTTAGAGGTGGAAGGCTGGCTTCCCCTAATTCAAGTAATAAGGTCTTCAGCCATTCTTATCATTTGTTTTTTTAGGGATATGGGCCTGACCATGTGGTTTGCACGTTGGTTTTCTAGGCGTGGGTCAAGTTTTCAGCCTTGAAGAAGAAGATAGCATTGGTTTGAAATGCAAGTCAGTAGGCCTGAATACAACCTCAGAAGCCGGTGCCTGCACAGCGGCTCCAGACCCATCCAGGGTAGAGACATCCACTGGTTCCATGGTCGAAGAAGCATCTTGTGGCATACTGGACTCTGAATGGGTTTCAGTAGAGGCCTGCGAATCTGAAGTAGCGGGTATCAGGGGCTGCAAAAGTGCCTCACTGAGTACCGGCGGACTGGCGACTAGCTTAACGGAAGTGTCGTTGGAAACTTTGGACCTATGCGGTCTGTCTCTGTCTTTACATTTTTTCGGAATGTTGGTAGTCGGATGGCTTACCGAAGCCATTTCTGGATAATTAAGCTGAGTACTGAAATAGTTTGCTGCAAAAATGGACTGACGGCGAATAGTTCGAGGATTGAATAAGGCACAAAACCGACAGCGAGGGAAGTCGTGGTCTGGGCCTAAGCAACGAATGCAGTAGCTTTTTTGAAGACTTCGGTTGTGAAACTCGAAAACGAAAATTTCAAGAGTCTGCCGACCAGCACTTGTGAACTGCTTCTGCTTTGGGAACCGCACGTCAAGAAAGACTGGTGTAATGGTGTCGGCTGCATGTTTTATACCCCTGATTACCTGATGTCATGGAAGAAGAGACAGCATCCTGATCAGGACCCAAGACTTTGATATTGAGGCCGGCTGAGGGCACCCTGCAGGCAGATAACCCAAATGTAATGACTGCAACAGTGAAACACGAAGAACATCATAGTGGAGAAGGGCCAAGTAGCCGTTAAGAAGCATAGAGACACAGTGGTAAGACAAACCAGAATAAAGTTTCTAATTTTTGCATAATGTCCAAACATACCCCTTTCCATCTTTTAAAGCAGTACAACTTTTGTCTAAGATAGCCTTATAGGTTAATTCTGCTGATGCTGCTAGGGAACTAGTCAGTTTTATGCATAGATAAACTGTAGAGTCTTTCAGAATGAGTATTCTCTCATTATTTATGAAGCTAGTTTATGAATAATTCACATAGCTTTTGTTTTTTTGGTTGTTATTCTTTTTATTCTGAAATTTCCCCAGACATCCTTGATTCTGAGAGAATTACCCATAATTCTTCATAAGAGTCAGACAGACCAAGAGATCATCTGTGTGTAATGAAATTTTACTTAGATTATCTCCTACTGTGTATTCCTTAAAAGCACACTCTCTTAGCCTTTTGGCTAGTGGATCTAGTTATAATATGAACAGTTAAGGAGAAAGCAGGCATTCCAGTCTTGTCCCTATGTTTATTTCCAACGTCCTTGAAACCCCTGTGTCCACTTTTAGTCTAGCCTAGCATTCTTATAAAAAGCCATCACTAACTCCACATACTGCTTGGGGAACCCATATGGCTTAAAACAAAACAAAAAAGAAAAGTTCAGGTTAATGATCTAAGTTCTTTTTTTTTTTTTTTTTTTTGCAGTATACTAGCCATGAGTAATGGCTCAGTTGATCCAATTGCATTCTCCTTTACCAAATAATTTTTAAATAAATTGTCAAAAATTGCTCTCTTAGAGACATTTCCAGTCTGATCATGACGTATGAGTTAGGGAGTATGTTTGCTAGTCTTCTAGCCAATAATGCTATAATTTATTTATAATCTGGTTTATTTTAGGGATCTGTCTATAGGATCCAACCTGCTTGGGGTCTTTCCTGGGATTTAATGACTGTGACAGTAGCTTGCATCTAGTCCCAGCTAATACATTAAGTACTCCCTACTGTTTGTACACTAATTACATTTTTTCCTGTCTCCACTGTAAAAGCTAAAGTCTCTGAAATTCTAATTTACGTGGAGTAAGGAAACTGATTTGCTACAGGTTCTGAAGTCACAGAGTTCCACTATTGGCTTTATTTGACTGGATCCCTCGCTCAGGTTGTGTGCTATAACCTGAACAGAGCTATGCCCACCCAAGGTCTTTTATTCAAGACTGTGAGAAGTGAGCTTTTCATTAAAATGGGAAAAAAAGGCTGCACTGAGCTGTGCTGAGTGCACCATCACTGTTGGTCTCTTTTTGTAATGGGCTGTGTATGCAAGAGATTTTTTTCCCCATAAGAGGCAAAATTTATACAACCTTAGAAATCTAGGTCTGAGAGTCAAGTAACCTGTACCAAACACACACAAACACACCTTAAGCTGTAGTATATCCAAGTAAATAACTGGCTATTCCCCATGCCTGAATAGTAATTCTACCCCAAAATTATCCTAAACAAACCAAACTTCATGCAGTAGTAGTCACTTCTGCCCCACTACTGATGCATTCCATTCAAAACCATGGACCAACACTTCCTCGCAACTTCTTTAGCCAGCCTGAGTGAGAAGGGTACCTTGAGGGAATGTAAGAATTGTCTCATGCTGTTTGACAATTATCTAGTACTCAAACAGCATAACACAGTGTGTGACAGAGGATCTATATTATGTGATCGAACAGTCAAATGTTCGAACATGTAATCGACTCCTAAATATCGAACCGTCATAATGTTGAACAGTTAAATGGAGATCTCCGTACAGTGCGGACGTGGAAGTTTTCCATTGTCTGCACTGTAGTGCGATCTTGGAGTTGGTATATTTAAGTTGCGGGGGGGGGGGTGAGGGGTGCAGGGAGGCTTGCCACCCTGCTTAGAGCATTCTAATGGTTTCAGGAGTATTTTAATGGTTTGTTTGGGTGTGTTTTTGCCGTTCGACATTGCAGCGTTTCGATATTTAGGGGTCGATTATTACATGTTCGGACATTTTACTGTTCGATCATGTAATATAGACCCATGACAGATGTGCATATATAATTTCCTTGGAGGCAAAAATCTCACAAATGGTAAACACAGATACCAAAATTGTCAGAACACCACACACCACACCTCACCAAGGCCATCATAGTAAACATAATCTATCATATGCTGAGGTTCTAAAGATTAAAGTGCCTAAACCATAAAGACCTCCAAAATGCATCTATCATATGCTGAGGTTCTAAAGATTAAAGTGCCTAAACCATAAAGACCTCCAATATGCAGGACAGGCACAAAGTACACTCAGCAAGTTAAGCCTACCAACTCATATTGCACAGGGAGTCCCAAAGGTATGGATGTAGAGCCCTTAAGGCAGGCATCTACCCAACCAAACATCCTAGTTGCAAGGAAAGAGTGACAATAACTTGCTTGTCTGCTGCCAAAATCTGTCACATCACACACACACTCAAGTTATTTAACAGCAAGTACGGTGCGACTGTGTCATAGTGCATGTGGGTGTCAATCCCTTGAGATGTACCTCCCTGGACTGTATGAAGAGTCATGATGGATTTGTCAGACTGTGTGTCTAATACAGGTATGAGCCCAGCACTAAGCAGCAGTCTTCCTTTTCCTGGGATGATTTTGATTGTAATATTTGGCTTTGTTTTTGATATAATGCAGAGGAGGTATATTATTTATCAGCCTTGGAGGATATGATTGACAGAACATGGTGCTTCTCCAGGGATAAACTGCATCTGTCCCCACTAGGTTTTCGATTATTGGCAAAGACGTTATTCGCCACCATAGTGCTTTTTTTAGGTAATAGCCTGATAAACCTACCAACATAACAAAGCAAGCAAAGGAAAATATGAAGATGTTATTGATCAGTGTTGTAGCCTAAAAAAGAAACATCATCAAGTCCTCTTCACCCTGGAAGATGTGTAGTGACTGTGACTTGGTTTAATGTAGAGGAGAACACTCTGACAGTGCAAGACTGTAATGCCTTCCACGTGTTCTTAGGTGAATAGTAGGCTTACTGCCCTTGTGAACCATTTTAAGCCTAGCTAATTTCCCTTAAAGGTGAGAATCAAACCCTGTACCTTGTGTTTATAAGATAAACGCCTTAATTGTTATGCCATATCCTAACCCTGATTGATGTTTAGATCATGTGCTGTACAGGAAAGGGAAAAAAGGTGTAGTTATCATAATCTTCATCTAGAAGACACTTGCATTAAGCTGGTAAAGCATCATGATGCTTTACAGCTTCTTCATATTCAAATAACCATCAGAAAGCTGTGTGTAGCTATCTGTTTAACTCCCTCATTGACCCAAGGAAGTCACAGTGCCTATCTGCAGAAACTGGAATCAGGATTAAACCTAGTACCAGTTTCCTATGTGATCTAAACTATCCACCTGTGGACTAAAAAATGTGCACTACCTCTAGCGCAGATGCACAGAGATTCCTGGACTTTGTCAATACAAATGCCCTGGAATAATTAGTCAGAGTATCCACTTGAGGGGAGTAGTGTCTTGTTCTAACTAATATGGGGGCATCTTGCACAATCTCTTGCTTATCGTTGTCACTTGTTAGGTCTGACTATAAAGCTGTCTCCTTTGAAATAAAATTGAAACTAGAGACTCCTTCAGCCCAAGTTACCTTTAGAAATTTCTTTAATACAAAACTACCTCTTCCTAAGTGATACATAAGCAAGCCTCAAAAGAGAATGTAGACCAAGCGTGATGTAATTCCCAGAATGTTAGAGCCTTTCTCACTGAAACAGCCACTCAAAGCAAAGACAATCACAATGTCTTTTTTAGTTATGTCTGTAATCTCAGAAGCACAATGCAGCAATGCTCTGAGCTGATTATAAATGATTTTACCTAAACTGAGGTTCTAGGCAGAGCAAACCTACTGGTCGATAAATTCAGCTCCGACTGTACCCTTCACTCCCCTCCATCTATCTCACAAGATATCCCTGAAACCAAATCGCCTACAGCTCTCAGACAAGAACAAGTCCTAGAAGAACTATCAAAAGCTAAAAATACTGCCCTTGGGTAAACAGCAAATGGTGGTGGTGTGATGGGGAAGAAAGAGGTCATTGAGAACTCATCATCTGGGAGTGTAATGAGGGGTCTATATTAAATTATCGAAAAGCCATTATATTGAACGGGTTTTCATCGACCCATAAAAGTCGAACTCTTATAATAGCAAACAGCTGAATGAGCGAATTCTTTCCCTGGGAAAGAAACCTCTTGGCCATCCTTATTAGTTTGCCCTTTTTCCCACTGTAGTGCGATCTCGGAGTTGGTATATTTAGTAAGGGGGGTGTGTGGGGGTCACAGCCACCCACTTTGTTTAAAGTAGTGTGTATTTCGTGGTAGGGCTAGCGATTTCTTTCCCAGGTAAAGAATTCGCTCATTCAGTTTTTCGCTATTACAAGAGTTTGACTTTTATGGGTCGATGAAAAGCCGTTCGATATAACAGCTTTTCGATAATATATTATAGACCCGTAATGAGTTGGCAGACTTTCAAGATTCTCTGCAGACTGCTCAGTCAGAGATACTGGGCGAGGAAACTGCTGTGACTAAGGAAATAATTTTTGACCTATGATACAGAATCGGAATTTCCTAGACACTGTAAGGCCTTGATGTGTCTAATTATGGTGGCTGCCAAAAAAAGCAATTACTAGAAAATGGAAATCAAAAGCTAAACCAACTGTACTAGAAGCAGTGAATATAGTAACCGAGGTAAAACAACTGGAATTGGGATCTTTAGAAAAGGGTAGAAGCAAATTGCATAGAAAAAAATGGGAGTTGTGGGAACAAATCAAACTAAAAACCGCACCACAAACTAATAAAATAAAACCAGCAGTACAATAGCAATCCAACGGACTCGGCGTGTAATCCAAGAAAAATTTAATTCCAGTAAGCGCTTTCGGCCGTATCACCAGCCTTCTTCAGTCATCAAACACAATTAATTAAAACCATATATATATATATATATATATATATATATATATATATATATATATATATATATGCTAACAAACATTAATTATGTAATTATGCATTAATTTAAAACATTAATTAGAATAATCAACTATTAAAACCATCCTGGTTAAAACCAACCCAATTAATATTTTATATATATATATATATATATATATATATATATAAAATGTGATTCATGTATAAAAACTTAAATACAAATAAACTATACTTTAAATAGCATAAATATTATCTATTGTAAACCTTTAGTTTTAAAACACTAGTGAGAGGCCTGGAAACTGCATAGCATTCAAAAATACTTGCCACCAGTATTCTTTAGACTCCAGTATTGTTTTCCAGGGACCTTTTCTAGGGGATGGAATTATCTGTTCCAGTACTATAAATTGAAATGAATGTGTAGAATTATGCATTAGATGTCTATATAATGCATTGTAGTGTGAGCTTTTTCTAATTTCATATAAATGCTCATATATACGCTGTCGCAACTTACGTTCCGTTTTGCCTATATAATAGGCTTCACAGCATGAGCATAAAGTTGCGTAAACCACACCTGCTGTATTACAATTATATTTGCCTCTTATCTTTATCAAAATTCCTCTGATACTTAACTGATCTACTTCTAATATGTGTGTACAGTAAGCACACATATTACATTTCCTCATAATGCCTATTGCATGTTGTAATGTATTAGAACATCTATTACACCAATCTTTCAGATTGTGGTCTCTTTTATAAATGACTGATGGTTGAACACCCAAAATGTCAACCAACAGTGCGTCATTCTTTATGAATATCCAATTTTTGTTTAGCAACTTTTTTAACTGACCAGAATCTTGCGTATATGTAGTGATGAATGCTACATTGCTCTGTTCACGAACATTGTTCTGTGTTTGATTATTAATATTGCACAGATTATTATTCTGAAAATCATTGTATGTAGAAACTATTGTTGCATGTACATCATCACCTTGTTGCAAGTAATTTATGTTGTGTGTTTCAAGTATTGGTTTGTAAAAACCTGTACATCTTTTATACTTAACTTCTTGAAATACACTGTCAGTAAACTGTTGTGGATAGTCCCTGTTTATAAACAGTTAACAAATGTAAAATAAATAAAAATAAAATAAAATAAACATATTCATAATATAATGACATTCATCCATAAAATCCCCAAAATCTGAAACCATATTTTGATAAAGATAAGAGGCAAATATAATTGTAATACAGCAGGTGTGGTTTATGCAGGTTTATGCTCATGCTGTGAAGCCTATTATATAGGCAAAACGGAACGTAAGTTGCGACAGCGTATGTATGAGCATTTATATGAAATTAGAAAAAGCTCACACAGCAATGCATTATATAGACATCTAATGCATAATTCTACACATTAATTTCAATTTATAGTATTGGAACAGATAATTCCATCCCCTAGAAAAGGTCCCTGGAAAACAATATTGGAGTCTAAAGAATACTGGTGGTAGGTTTTTTTGAATGCTACGCAGTTTCCAGGCCTTAATGACTCAATATCCCTCACTAGTGTTTTAAAACTAAAGGTTTACAATAGATAATATTTATGCTATTTAAAGTATGGTTTATTTGTATTCAAGTTTTTATACATGAATCACATATATATATATATATATATATATATATATATATATATAGATATAGATAGATATATATATATATATATAGATATAGATATAGATATAGATATATTTATATAGATATAGATATAGATATATATAGATATATATGGTTTTAATTAATTGTGTTTGATGTCTGACGAAGGCTGGTGATACGGCCGAAAGCGCTTACTGGAATTAAATTTTTCTTGGATTACACGCTGAGTCCATTGGATTGCTATTGTACTGCTGGTTTTATTTTATTAGCTGTGGGAACAATACATGCAGAGGAGGTACAAGGTTTAAAAGAAGGCACGATTTAAATGAGCTATGTAATGCTTGACTAAAAATGACTGATAGATTATAGCTGATGTCTCATGTTTGCAACTAAAATGATATGAGTATGGTTTGTGATGTATGTTTACAACTAAAATTATGTCAATGTGGTTTGCTTTCATTTATATAAATGTACGATTGTCTGTGTCATACGTGATTTAGGAATGTTTTTTGTTTAAAAAAAAAGCTAAAAATGCTACATCACTGGATACTTACTGTATCCATGGATGCATTTTAAATAGCATGAAGCACAGTTTAGCCACTCTTTTAACAGCACTATTCAATAGCAGGCTCCATATAGGTTTTGTACCAATTAAGTGGAGAACAGCTGCAGTCATTCTCCTGCATAAGCAGGACCTTGCACAGTTCCATGCAATTACAGACCTATAAAGCTGACCAGCCTTATATGCAAAGACATGGAAAGACTTACCATGAAAACTAATCAGTAAAGACATAGGGAATCTCCAAATCCTGGATCTGTCTCAGTTTGAATTTGTCAAGGGCAGGTCATGCTTACTCAACCTGGTGGACTTTTTTGAAAAGGTCACCAAAGCAATGGATAAAGGTAAAATGGTATACACTTCATACCTAGACCTGACAAAAGCTTTTGACTCAATACCCCACTGAGACATAGTAGAAAAGGTAAGTAAACTGGGAATAAACCCCTAAATCACCTGCTGGATTGCCAGCTGGCTCACAGATGGCATTTAGGAGCTCAAAATAGAGGAAGCTACCTCCACAATGAGACCAGTAACCAGTAGAGTCCCCCTGGTTTGGTGCTGAAACCTTTTCTGTTTGGCATCTATTTCTCTGAAGTTAAAGCCAATACCAAGATGCTGTAGTTGACTGTTTGCAGATGACTGCAAGCTAGGAGCAGTTATTGAGTTCCCAAATTGCTTAGCCATCCTGCAGGAAAGTTTGTCCCAAACAAGTAACTGGTGTCAGAGTCCAGGATTGAAACTAAATGCCAAAAAAATGCATTATTGGATCCTTTGAGAAATCATTTACCCTGGGAACTACCACATTAACAATATGCCCTAAGCATTGACCCAGTTCGGGCTTTGGGAACTTATGTGGATAGTGACCCAACTTTCGACCAACATGTGTCCAGCGCCTTAAGAAAGTCCTTCTATATTATGCTGTTTATAAACAAAGGGATTGCATCAAGATCTAAAGATGTCATTGTCCCCCTTTACTTATCCCACATTAAGTCAATCACAGAGTGTAATGCCACCTTTGGCATATATCTGTCAAGACATGCAACATCTGGAACACCCATATCCTACATGGACCACCTCAAAGTCCTATGACTGAACTTGGTGTCCTACAGACTACTAATAGGTGACCTGTGACCCAGTACTGATGGAACGACTGTACATCCGTAAGTTAAATGAGTTCAGAAATACTTGACCCGCAGGTGTAAATCTCCACGACAACATCAACAGAAAGGTTTGGAGGAACATGTATATTTCACTGAGGATGCCACTGCCCTGGAACAGACTCCTCATCCATGGAAAACAAAGCTCATCCCTGTCTATATTCAAATGCAGTATGGATCTATGGATGAATAGTAGAAAATTTACCCCATGACTGCCCCCTGTACTTGTAATGGACAGAGGCGGCTCCTAAATTCTTTATCCCATGCATGGATTCCCATAAATTATCTATGGTATGATTCTCACTAGGGATAATATATAATAATCGACCATGGAATGGGTAAAGACGATCCAGCATCAAATGGGATGGGTTAATTCAAGCCCAAACGGAAATTTGCTAGACTTAAAATGGCTGGAAAGAGCAACTAACCTAGTACTTGCCTATGAAGCTATGACTTTAGGGTTTGACTGGTGATTATAATATAATTAGGTAACTTCATAAAAACCTCTTCTAAATTTTTCTTTCTCTATGGAAGTTTGAGAATATTGTTTAGGGAGTGGGTGACCTGTACATCTTCACTCTGATTGGAGAATGAATGTTCTCCAGCATGGTATTAATGTACAGGTAATACCCAGTAAAAAAAAAAAAAAAAAAAAAAAAAAAAGTTGTCTGCCACTTCACAGCAGTGTAATAGGCTGTCATGAGAGGCTGTAAAATAAAAATAAAGTGTGTGTGTGTGTGTGTGTGTGTGTGTGTGTGTGTGTGTGTACGCACGCACGCATCTATGCTATGTATGCATATAAGAGAAACACAGAAAATGTGACTAAGAGAGAGAAGAAAAAACGTTTGACTGCAACAAGAAGTCTCCCATATGTATTACTTAAGCAATAAAAATAATAAAACTCTAATGCTGTAATGTCTGGCAATATACTGACTGACTTTAATCCTCAGTAATTTGCCAGCACATCAAACATACGACAGACAGACAGAGCAAAAGAATGCAGCAAAATCAGGAACAATAAACAGGCATGGGGGTTGCAAGACCTTGTATTCTATGATTGTTTTCATTCATTCATTTGATCACTATGAGACATCTGTGGTGTGTGTGCGCATGTGTGAGAGCAGTGTGTGCAGACATTAAATATTTACATAACATATATTTTTAATGTAAAATACTTCCTCCAGCAACAATTACATATGCTACAGCAAGTCTGAAACAACAGGAAGAACTATTTTACATCAAAATATATAAAAAGCATATAGCCATAAAAAGTACAAAACAGTTTAACAGATATCCCATTCTCTAAGCACAGTAATGCCCTCCAGGGTGTATGTTATTGAGGAAATAACTCCTTCCAGGGGGTGAGGAGGTCCTCTGCCTGCAGTGTCAGGTCTCACAACATTCCTGATTGAGTATTACTTCCCCAGTAACTCACACCTTGTCAGACATTATTGCTTGCAAAGAATTCTGTGTACTATGATAGCCTCACAACCTGAATGCAGCTTTACCTGAACTTATGAATGTTCTAGAATTCTTGATTCAAAGGATCCCTCTTGTATATCAGAGGGGAGAGGCTGTACCTAAAGTGGAAGTTGAAACTTAATAGTCATCTATAGGGCCTGTAGCATCTGAGGGAGTACCATCAGAAGTATCTTTCAATGACAAAATACATTCTTGCATACTTTTGCTACAGCTGTTATATACTGAGAAAGTATTTATGCAACCTGAATCCCAAGTAGTTGACTGGTAAATGGCATCATTATGGAAAGGTATGTTCCATTCCCAGAAAGAGTTCAAAACTAATTGCATGGTCTCTAGTCTTTGTGTGGCTGGGCAAGGTATCCTGACGTATTTCCAAACACTTCCAGTAGGTGGAGGGTCAGAACTTTTTCCTTCCTATGTCTCCTCAAGTAAATCAGCGAGTCAGAAAACAAGGACAAGCTGTATTTCCTCTCCCAATATACATTGCGAGGGATAGTTTTGTAGTAGGATCTTGTGGTTTTAGATGTAATGTTAAGAAATGCAGAAGTACCATGCACCTGTTTATCATTCCCCTTCCCACTATAAAGGAAACAGAGATGATACTCCAGTTTCACATGAACAGATGCTTTTGAGTTAATGGTTTAAACTGTTAAGCAGCTAGGAAGGAAGGTTAAAAGCTAATAAATTATCGAAGGGAAGGGCCCATTTAGCTCTGCCAGAGGCTTTCTGTATTAACAGGAAATAATTCACCTGCCAGTATCTTGAATTAACAGTATAATCCTTAGTATTTTGTTCAAATACTTGCCAACCATTTTACTCACGGTGATCTAAACTGACTAAAGAGCGAAATGGAATGTGCTATTTAATTAGCCAACATAGCCACAAACCACTTATAACCATGACAAGGAACAGAGTTTGGCTTATAGTAGGGGGTCTAGTCCAGATCATTTCCCAGCTTCAGTATTGCAGTCACTGCTTTTTTCCAACTTTTTAGAAATTACCCCTTTTGCAGAATGGCATTCACAGTATCAAAGGAAACTGATAATATCTGATCTTGAAGATGGAAATACTGCCCTTGGTATTTCCCTCTCATTTAGTCAACACTGCCAAAATTCCCTCAAAGCAATCGGAATGTTTAAGGCTATTTCTGGTTCCTCTGCTGATTTTGTCAGTGCTACACTACCTACTGTCATCACATCTCTTATTCAGCTCTTTGCCTGATCTGTACAACTTTTTCTAATATAAAAAAAAATGCCAAAATGGCATCTGTGCAAGTCAAAGCAGAGGGCCAAAGACCTCCGATAAATAGGAGCATTTAAAATATGCCATCAAGGAGGCAAGACAGTGTCTTGCCACCTGTGCACTAATTCCATATGCTTTTGTAGTTTGGAAAGTCATGTCTAAGACCTACAACAAGCTCACCTTAGTTGACAGATGCATTTTCTAAACCATATGAGTCTTCCAACTGTCTGTCCATCTCTGAATGATATATTCTTTGCCCTCTCTGTAGCTTTCATCTTAAACCCCAGCATGCTAAGTGTGTCAGCCTCCTTCACTGATATGGTAGTTGGATGAAGCCCAGACTAAGGCCCTGGTGATGCGAGTTTGAATCGCTGCTCAAGCACTTGAAGGCACAGGCTGGGACGATGGGCATTCCTGTCCTGATGGGTGGGTGTTCTCACCCAGACTCTGTTTCATGGTTGACCCCTTGCAGAGGGTGTTGTCTACAGTGGCCAGGCCTGTAGCTGAGACAGGCCAGTGTATCCAATTACATGCCATAACCTAAGACAGGATGGGTGTGTGCAAGGGGTTAGATCCTTATAAGGAAAGCAGTTATCTGCACCAGTTTGTTGCTGTGATAGGGTGCCTTGATTTCCTTATTGGTCCTGAACATGGGTCAGAGTTAGTCAAGGCCAGGCTAGTTGGATTTGGTAGACCAGGTGGAGAAAGAGAGGCTTCTGGGAGTAGCTGATGGCCAGCTGCAGGGAGCTAAAATCATACCATGAAATGCTAGAGCATATCCACCTCAGGCACATCAGAGGAGGATGGGAGAACTGGTGCATAAAGGAGTGTAATAGGAAAGATTGTCAGCTCCAGAATAGAGAGGAAATGGGAATGACTGAGGATAGATTTTGATCGTGAGGCATTTATCCAGATGACGGCAGACTGTGTCAATAAGAATAAATGGTAAACCACACATGTTTATGGAAGGGACTGAAAAGAGGAACAAAGAGGTGGCCAAAGTAATGTCTGTGTATTCTGATGATATCACCTCTTTACAGAAGTAGAACTTGATGTTCACAGACAAGGTACCAAATTTGGAGGCTAAGATGGAAGAGATCAAAGAATTCCAAGTAGATGCAGTGGATTAGGAAAGATAATAATAGTATTAGATTAACAGGGGTACCAGGAGATTAGTAGGTGGACTGGCCTAACTGAGGACATGCTTCACATTGAGAGGGCACATGGGGCTCCTAGCCAAGCTACAAGAAGTAGTAAAGATTGACCAAGATACATTATAGTGAGACTTCAGTCATATAGTCTGTGGCATCCCTCCTGTGGGGCAGTAATGAAGGCGCATCCCTCCTCTGGGGCAGTAATGAAGGCGCCTCAATCCTTATCACTGACATAAGTGGGGAACATTCACTTAGAACAAAAAAATGGATACATACAGTATTTTCAGATGCAGCTCTTTGCACCAAGCACAATTTCCCTTAAGAGCACATAGGGAGCACACTCCAGACCTGGGGCTAGACTTCCTGTCCAGGCCTCAAATAAGTCTCCACCTTTCTCTGTGCAGAAACCAGTGCTCTGTGTCCCTGTTGCGAGTGGTTGACACACGCATTCTTTGAGATTTTATTTTCACAGACACACACACACACACACACACACACACACACACACACACACACACACATGGGAAAGGCTGGCACAAATTTACCAGCTATGCCTCCTCTGTCCAGACTATAAGGTAGATTTACTGCCACCATCCAGATATTTTAAGGCTGTTACCAGGGTACCCAATTACTCTTAGTAAAATTAATACTTATACAATTGGTAGTGTTTCCAAGTGGCAAGACTTTCAGAAGCATGAATCCCACAATGCCACCAAATAAATGCAGTTACTCTCCATGGTTAAACTACTTTCTAAAAGACATGCCACAGTGAAAGGTTTAGATACATTTAATAATAAATAAAATAGAAAACATGAAAATATTGAATATTTATTTACAATAAATACCAGAGTTTCAATTCACAGGAAATATAAAAACAACTCAGATGGAAAGATTTAGACAGATAACAGAAAAACAATATTTTAGCTAATCTCACTGTTTTCCTAACTGACTGAAGAATTACTGTTCCCTGGTTACTTTCTAAATCAAGGCAAGATGAAGGGGATGAGTAGTGTCTTTGTTGTCAGTTCCAATAACAGAGTGCTGAGTGTCACTATCACATTTTTCAATAATATCTAAAATAATTTCAGTGCTGGCTATAGAATGACATCACATCTGGTCACCCAACTCTGTAGTTCCCACACTACCCCCTGACTAGAAGCTGAACCAGAGTCTAGCACAGATGTGTCACAGTACATACCTAGAGCTTTTCTATGGGATCTGGAGACTGTAAAACAGTTTCAGTACTTTCATCCTTCTTGTAGAGACAAACCAGCTATTTTCTGGCACCCCAGGTTAGCAATTAACTCACCATGAAGGACAGTAAGAGCAGGATTCCAGGCCAGACATTGCGTCTCTGGCTGCATTCTAACCTATGAAATAAAGTCTGTATGGCCTAAACCAAGTGATTTAATCTCAGACTGTTTTTATTAATGTAAAGCTGGGCTGAGCTTAACCCCTTCCCTTCCATTATCCTCTGTTAACATATATACATTTCCTCAGTTACAACAGTACAGTCTGATATAAATGCATATTTATTTTCTGTCCAGAATGACCCACTGTTGATACATTTTTAACACAAGAATCGATACAAATCAGCTTGATACACAAATGACGTAAATTTCTTTACAAAACTCCAGCTAACTATGCTGGCATATGTTGCACTTGCAGTCCCCTATTCTCCCTGGCATACCTGGCATTACCTCACATCATCACATAGATTAAAAGAGGAAATTGTCTCAAAAATCAGGAAGCCAGTAGTTGTTTGCCGGGTCAGGAACCATCAGGTGAGAGTAGCTACTCAAGCAAGACAGTTGGGGAATGGATGAAGTTTTTCCAGGCTATTTAGACAGCGGCATATTAAAGTCAGACTGATCTACGCAGCATACCTAAGGTTGCTGCTACCCAGAGAATATAAGGCATTTTTGGATCCAGAAGAAGCTACAGACTTTCCTGAAAGCTAGAGCAGCAGACATCATACAAAGGAATGACTCAGTAGGAGATGAGGGGTCTACCGGTACAGTAAATGGAGCCATGTCATCCCAGTCCTCAAATAACTCCAAGGAAAATTTTCCCATTTTTGATAAACCAGTCGTGCTGAATAAAAAGTGAGGACTGGATGTTCATGCTACATTGTGTGCGTAAAAGTGTTTTTCTTTTTTGTTTTTTCTTGTAAAATGAAAGGGAACTTAAATTGGGTAGTACTCACTTGCTCATAAGTACCCAGATCACTGAACAGTGGGTATATGACAGAGTAATTAATGCAGGAGTGAAAGTAATAGTAAAATATACACAATACCAAAAAAAAATATCCAAATGTCAGAACTGGGACAGAAATAACTGCATGGTTGTTTATCTAGCTAAAACCTAATATTGTGCTCTAATAATAAGAGATTTAGCCTGTTGAATTAATTGGATCTGATTGGGAGACATTGCATTGATTAAAATCTGTTCTGGCAACTATTTAAATTGAATAATCGAGGCACAGTTTGCCTGACTGGTGAAATAAGAATCTATAAATGTAAAAATGTTAATGTTTGTATTGCATCATGTATTTTAAAACAATTAATGCTTGTAATATCTGTGTTTTTGTTATGCTATGGTTTCTTTATTACATAATTGCATTGCCTCAATATTTTGTGATTGCCAATAATCAAAATCACTAGGACCAATGTAAATTACTACATTTTTTATCAACAAGAGTGCACATCTGCAAAACATTAAACAGCTGTGTAAAATATTATCGTTTAAGGAGATAGTGGCAAGAAGGAAATTAAAAATTATGATATGGCATGTCAGTGGGATAGTGAATATGTCCTTGAGGAGGATAATTGTTCAATACCTAGGTTCCTGTAACACAGACGTCGTAGCTTTGCAGGAAACCCACTTAGGGGAGAAAGAACACTGGACCCTGATGAAGTCCAGATTTGGTAAGGGGATATTAGCTCATGGTTGATTCCCAGCAGTGTAAACACTGAGCAGCTAAGGAGTGGGGCTAATGATAGCAAAGTTTATAGGCTTTGTTTTAAAAGATAACGTAGTGGACCCAGGAGTACAAGTATGTGGCAATAAAAGTTACCTCTAGACTTCTCTAAAATGGAATTTGGGTCTATAATAGAAGTGTAATTCATTTTCACGAGGAGGTCCTTGTATGTTTGGTTTACTAGAACATTAACAGCAAAGCAGGATGTTAGTAAGGGGCTGAGGATGATAAGAATTACCAATGTAACTACTTGAAAAGCATTGAGGTCAGTGATGTAATATCCACTAAGCAACATATCCTTGAATACAATTTTGTATCAGGATAAAGAAAATCAGATGCTAGACTTATCAGGACTTACGTTATGGTAGAACATTTGTTTATAGTAGGCAAGGTTCAGGTATTACAAAAGCAATGAAAGTTAGTAGTGTAGCCACTCTAAATTAACTCCTTCTCACACTAATGAACAAATTTTCTTCAGCAAAATGAATCGGAGGAACACAGCAGAAATAATATAAAAAACTTTAATACAGTTAGCGCTTTCACATCACAGATGCTTCTTCAGACCCTGAATGAAACAACATCAGCTAAAACCACTTTATATACTTCCTAAGCTCTGCAAGTTGCTATAATTAATTGATTATATCTATTCAGCACTCGGGTTAGAGACAGGATATTAATACATGTCTAGCCAGAGACATACTGCAGTTTATTAATACATGTCTAGCCAGAGACATACTGCAGTTTGCTAACCCCAACAATTTAATACACAAACTGACATTTCGCCAGTGAAGTAAAAATCATTAAAATAGGTATATACACAAAACAAGTAGAGTTTTTAATGAAACATGAGCAATATGAGCAGATTTTATAAACATCTTGTTTTTAGATAGGGCTTAATCGATGTTTTGTCATTGAGCCCTGGTTCTTTTTCTGCCTGTATCTCAATAATCCATTTTAATTGTCTCAATTCCAGTTTATTTTTCATGTCACTCGGCCTTGAATCATGAAAAATGCATTCAATGACTTTGAATTGGAAATGATGTGTTCTTCCTGTACAGATAGCATGTTTGGCTAGAACACTTCTATCTGGTTCATTATTTCTATTTCAAAACAGGTTTATTGTTTTAACATATAAGAGAAATATCATAACAATGTTATACAAGTAATTAAAAATAGGTATTATTATAATATTCAACAAAACAACTAAAGTATTTACAAAGACATCCACTACAATCAGATCAATTAATTAAACTAAAATACCATGCTATTGAAATTAAAATTTTTTTAACAAATTTTGTAAATTATCCCATACAATAAAATAAGATGTTTTTCTGTTTGTTCTAGTCCTAATTGTGTTTATTTCCATATGGCACACTATATTCATAACATTTTTAAATTCATTGAACGAAGGAGGTGTATCTGAAATCCAATTTCTAGTTATTATTTTCCTAGCCACTGCTAGAATAGACCATAACAAGGGAAGCTTAACCTTTTTAACACTTTGAGGTACAGGTGTGTTGAATAATATAAGAGATTTAGAAATAATGAAATTATCTGTAAAAAGAGCCTGCAAAAATTCATTAATTGACTTCCAGTATTCTTTCAACTCTATAGAGTCATAAAACATATGAGCCCAGTCAGCATTAATTTCTACATTACATCTCTTACATAGATTATCTTTATTATTTATTTTATTCATCATCAAAGGTGTATAAAAAGATCTATGTAAAAATGTCCATGTATAAAGTCTCCAGACAATGAAAGACGTAGTTCTATAAGCAGATTCCAATATATATTGTTTATCTTGTTGATTTGGTGGGTCCCCATTAATAGAAGTGAAATAATTCCAGTATGAATCTACACTGTAAAAAGTTTCTTGTCTTATAACTTTATGTATGTATGAAAGTTTACCTTTATCAGAAACTTTATGTTGTAAATTTAATATCAAGTAATCAATCAGTGTTGGAATAGATTCTTTAACAGTTATAGACATTAAATCTATTTTATTAATGAGATGTTGTCTAAAGGTCTGAACCTCTAACCAGCAAGTTTCTCTTAGATCAAATTCTTGTTTTAAGAAATCTAGATTTTTAACTTTATTATCAGATATCAACTGATACCGTACTTTAGATCATTATCTATAGCTAAATGAGTTCCTTCAGAAGTAGATGACAAAAGCATACCCTGAGTATACATTATAGGAAATACAATAAAATTCCATTCCCTATACTTAGGGTGCATGAATATAAAGTTACGATAACTAATAATAATATTTAATGGGTAACAAACCATATGTTTAGGTGTAATAGGTGAAGTACAAAATTCCTTTAGTAACCATAACATGGAGTTATTTACAATCATATTTTTATGTGTTAAGGAGATTTTCATGAAGTGTATACTAATTAGCTCCCAATAATCTTTCCATTTTGTGACATATGACTGATCTATTAATAAAGTAATAACTTTTACAATAGAAGAGATAGTATATAAATTAAAGTCTGGAAAAGAAATACCCCTTGAGACCAGCTATTAGTATGTTTCTTTAATGCAATCCTAGGTCTATTAGGTGCCCATAAGAAATTTAACATTAGTGTGTTCAGTTTCTTGATAATTATTTTTGTAGGTGGAAGTATTATTGATTGTATTAAGTATAAAATCTTGGGGAATATTATCATTTTAATAATTGTAAGTCTCTCCTCCATAGTAAAAACATATTATTCCAGGTATTAAAAAGATTTTGTATATTAAGAAAACAGGTATTATAATTATTATATATAATAGATTTAATATCTTTAGATAGTATTATACCTAAATAAGTTATCTGACCTGAATTGGGTACATATTTAGTAAAATCACTAATGAGAATATTTTTTCGTGTATATATAGGTAGTATTTTAGTTTTTTCTTCATTGAATATTAAACCAGAAATACTTTTAAAATTCATCATGTTATCAAATAGAGACTGTATAGAAGAATTAGATCCTGCTGATGTAATTAGAACATCATCTGCAAAAGTTGAATTTTGGATGTTGTATTTTCATCTATTTCAAAACCCTCTATGTCAGTACTGTTTCTGATCAAATTAGCCCAAGGCTCCATTACTAAAGTGAATAATAGTGGAGAAAGTGGACATCCTTGTTTTGTACCTTTAAGAATGGGTATTTTTTGTGAAACGTATGTTCCTACCTTAATATAAGCCAACGTTCCTTTGTATAAATGTTCAATTAGATTTACAAATGCATCCAAGAAGTTTGTGCACTTCATTAAGGTAAACAGATAGTCCCAACTTACTGAATCAAATGCTGAACTTATATCAAGACTAATAAGTGTTAAATCTTTCTTTTTCCTATTTGCAAAATCTATTAATGTT
The DNA here is from genome assembly GCF_019279795.1 of Protopterus annectens. Taxonomy (NCBI): domain Eukaryota; kingdom Metazoa; phylum Chordata; order Ceratodontiformes; family Protopteridae; genus Protopterus; species Protopterus annectens. Next base: position 135,245,263 of record NC_056725.1, read on the forward strand.
AAAGTTCTTCTTATATTATCAAAAGTATTTCTATTTACAATGAAGCCTGTCTGATCTATATCTATAATGCCGGAATGATTGTCTTCAATCTATCAGCAAAGATATTCATAAACATTTTATAATCAACATTAAGTAATGAGATGGGCCGATATGAAGAACATCTAGTTGGATCTTTATTAGGTTTTAAAATTGGCGAAATAAATGTATATTGCCAAGATGGGGGGGTTATTAACTCAGTTTGGACCAAAATAAAAACCTTATGTATTAATGAATATGTATTTTTAGAAAGGATTTTATATATCTCTGGTATAATACCATCATTACCCGGTGCTTTGTTTGATTTAAGCTTATTTATTT